>NW_010973436.1:499263-515365 GCF_000737465.1 Haliaeetus leucocephalus
CCCGCCATGAGGAAGAAGGCGGCGGCGGCGGCGGGCGGCGGCGGGGACCTGCTGCGGGAGCACTGGCTGGTGCGCGACATGTTCTCCTTCGAGAACGTGGGCTTCACCCGCGACGTGGGCAATGTCAAGTTCCTGGTGTGCGCCGACTGTGAGGCGGGGCCCATCGGCTGGCACTGCCTCGACGACAAGGACAGCTTCTACGTGGCGCTGGAGCGCGTGGCCCACGAGTGACACCGGCGCTGCCGCCGGGGACGGGGGCCGTGGCCCTGGGCACCTGCCTGGGGAGCCGGGCTCAGCCGCCGGGCACCCCGCCTGCCCTGCCGCTGGGCTGCCCCGCGGCCTGACAGCGACAGACTGGGCCAAGGCCCAGCGGAGTGACGGCAGCTCCGCCACCCCACAGCCTCGCCGGTTGGCAGCCCGCAGCCTGGCTGCCCTGCACCTGACTGACCACAGCCTGCCTACCCCATGGCTTGACTGACCTACAGCCCGGCTGGTCGCCCCACAGCCCGGATCCACTGACTGAGCAGCACCAAGAAGCGCAGCGCTGGCACAGCCAGCTCCTCACCTGAGCCCACGTGGGAAGGATGTCGTTGGTGGGAGGGTTCCCTGTGACCTGCAGGGACAGCTCACCGTGACAATTTTGCCAAATAGCTTGATCTGCCACTGTCTGGCTGCTCTCTGTCACTTCTGTCTGTGGCAGCTGTTTTTCAAACATGCTGAGATGTCTTTCCGGCTGATCAGTTTGTGACAGAGCCATGTAACTGTGGGTGCTGGCACAAGGGCAGGGGGAGGACAGGACTGCTGCACTGAATCATCGTGGCAGCTTAAATTGTCTGAACTACAGCCAAAGCAGTTACAGGGTTTAAGGCTGTATCTTCTGTTGATTTTCAGAGGAAACATTCCCTGCCCCAAACCCTAACATTTAGGTTCTCTAAAACCTCATCCTACCTGACAACTGTACCCCGTTAAGAGCATATGGCGCTCAACGTGTGTGTAAGGCATTTTAGCTAACATTGTATGCAGTTTTATTAACTGAGTACTTGGAAATAAGATACAGGTAGAGTCTGCAGACAGCATAGGCTGATAGAGTGGCAAATAAAGAAAATTTGCAAGATCACAGTATTTCCAGGCAGCAAGAATGAAGAGTCCAACCAGAAAAGGATTTGAATCATTGGACAAGCAGTGTCTAGTGACTGCAAAACAGCCGTGTGTGTATTAAACAGAGAAGTCAGGAAGGAATTTCTCATCTGTAAAAGCAGCTGGTAGGAGCACTGCTGGGATATTGTGTCCAGTTTTGGTCTCTGCCTTTTAAAAGATGGGCACAAAGATGATTGAAAATTGAAGGAGGCTGCAGCAGCCATGGTTCTCACTGTATTTATCTCTTGGTAATTGTGGTCCAGTTTGCATTCTCCATTTGCAAACCCCTGTATGAATAATACAGCAGCTTTACAGTGATCGTCTTGGGTTACAGAGGACATGCCTTACTGCAGGAGGTGTATCAGTATACTATGCTAATAAACACTTTTGGTACCAATGCAGCTGTAAAGGCAGAACTGTCATTGCACTGGGATGAAGAAGTTGTATTTGCCACCAAAATCAAGATTGGTTGTATTTAAAGATTAGCAATGTTGCTGCCACAAGGCTGTCGTTCCTCAACTAAAACATTTTTGCTGGCAGGAGTCTGTAAGGCAGGCACAGCCACAAGTAGATTTTCCAGAAAGGCATCCTGACAGCTGGTGAGGGAGAAACAAGTCCTTTCTTCTTCCAGTGCTTGAGCACCTGCACTTTTAAGATTTGGACTCTGCCTTAATGTAGAACATGGGGCTGCTCTATCAGAAACCTCTGCTGTGGGCAGTCAAGATCTGTTAATGGGAGAGGGAGAGGTGTAACTCTGTAGTCTGGTGATTAAGGCTCTCACTTGGGTAGGAAGTGAGTCTTGTGCTGTGTCCTTGCTAAATGTTTCAGGTGCACAC
This sequence comes from Haliaeetus leucocephalus, assembly GCF_000737465.1. NCBI lineage: Eukaryota > Metazoa > Chordata > Aves > Accipitriformes > Accipitridae > Haliaeetus > Haliaeetus leucocephalus. The sequence goes on from NW_010973436.1 coordinate 501,237, forward strand.
TTGACATGAAAACTGTGCTGCTTTCCTCCTGCCCTTCTTGTCTTTTAGGCCTAAGACCAGTAACTGAACAGGTTCATCAAGGGAGTGTACCTAGCAGCACAGGAGAGCTTCATTTGGGTTCTGCACAGGCACAATGAAATAGTGGGATCATGTCACTCTAATTTCACGCTTTCACTTAGATTGCTGTCTATTAGGGAATGTGTTTTGACCTGTAATACCTAGATTATAGTCCATGTTACTAAAATATGTGCTGCGCAATAGTTTCATTTTGAAGACACCACTGTGCAGAACAGGCTTGTGGATATCAGCTTGATTAATGCTGAGTAAATGACACTTCTCAAAAATTGGTACATGTGGATTCTTGATATTGGGGAGTAGTCGGTGGGTGGCACTGGGGCGGAGCTGAGGTGGTGGTGGCAGCTTTTCCCAGACAGTAGAACGCTTCCTGGAGAGATGTGAGGCCTCAGGTCAAAGGCCGCCTTCACATCAGTACGGCAGCAATTTGAATGCCCTGCAGTGTTGCTCATGGTGGTGAATAATGAAAGCTCCTCCTGCTCTTCAGTGTGAGAGGAGAGATGTGCTGAATGGATATATCCTCCGCGGGATCCAGGTTTGGTTCCTGCTGACTCTTAAATGTAAAGTAGGATCACACAGACTGTGGAAGTGCCAAGAAGAAATGTACAGTCTGTTGGGAATTCGTGGGCAGAAACTTTTGTACCATGAGATCTTGGGATCTTTTGGCCTCAGGTAGGATCTTGGCTTCCTGCAGCTTGGAGAAGCCATGAGAGACACCCTTGAAGTCCCAAGTAGCACAGACAGGGACCTGGTGCCGGTGAAGGGGCAGCCATGCAGTAGAGCTCTTCAGTTTGACTGCTGGTGCTCAGGAGCCCATCACCTGGGCTAACTCATATCCCGAGAGGTGATGTGAGAATTAAGGGGGGGGGGGAGAATTGGTGAAGAGGAAAAATGGCATCGGTCCCTGGAATATGAGCCCAGGCAGTTCCACTGTGATGTTAATTGAGCATTGGAGAAAGAATGTCTGCAGTCAGCAAACCTCGTCTTAAGGGGAAGGTCTCCTATGTTTATGCAACAGACAGCAACATCAGATTTGGGAGCATCCAATGAAGTATTGAACAGTTTTTGTGTTAATGAGAGCAGTAAAAATTTGGATAGTCTCACAAATAAACATAATCTTTTCACTGCTTTTTATCTAGCATGTTGAAAAAACACTTTTCCAGTTGCCTGCAGGAACTTCTAGGAAAAGAAGGATAGACAAGAGCCAGCCTTCAGGTACAGGAAATGCTTACGTAAGACCCGTTAACGCTCATCTTGCAGCCCATCTTTCTTTATCATCAACAAGACAAGGCAGAAACCCTTATTTCCATGTGCAGGTTGCTTTAAAATTAATTTGAAAATGGATTCTTCTACATAAGTAGCTGCATAGACTTTACTCCTAAGACCCATTTTGTGTTAAACTGTAGCACTGCCAAGAGAGGGAATAGTAACAAATCTGCACCCCTTGCGCAGGGCCACCCCACCAGTGAGGTGGGTGAGGATTGTGCACAGCAGGACACAAAACCTCCAGCCCTTTGGGACTTGCCTTTGTGCTGCTTTTGGGTGGGGACAAATAATAACAATTTTGTCTAATTGCTTCCCAATCTGGATTTAAGGCATGCCTGTTTGTATTGGTTAGGTTTTTATATACCATAAATATAAATGTATTTAGGATGGTTAAAAACAGATCTTGCTCCACCTTGGCTTGGATAATTGAGGCTGGTTCACAGCCCCAAAACCATGGTCTGGGCTTAGGCTGACATTGACACCTTGTGTAACTTCACCTCTGCTCCCTTCCCCATGCAAACCTCTCCCTCAAGCCAGCTGCTGAACCCTTTGCTGAGATTGTTCAATTTTCTGCCTTAGTCTAAAGCTTCTTTTCTTGGGCTGCTGGATTGAAATATGGGAGTTTGAGCTCTGCAGCCTGCATGAGATAATCGGGAGGCAATGGCAGGATGAAGGTCTTCCCATTTTTGGCAGCAGGACGCTGTGAGATCAGCTGAGCTGTCCTGGGTAACTGCTGCAAGTCATCCCTTGCCAAGAGGTCACATTCACACTCTTCTTTCCCTAAATTAAGTGCATTTCACTTAAATAAGTAAGTGATGCGCAGAGCAGGGACTGAATTCAAGGCTCCCTCTCTTCCCAGCACTGCAAATCAACAAAAAGGTCTTGGTTTCTGGGCCTGACACCATCCAAGGTCTCTCCATGATTGCTCATGTCTTAACAGAAGAAATCTTTGGCAGAGCAGTTATGACAGTATGGACTTTGAAGTAATAGCTTGGAGGAGGACTTTGCTGTTTGCGTCCCTGCTGTGTTCTAGAGCTCTGCCTTTCAGCTAGTCCTCACATAGGCAGCCAGGAGGGCTTAAGGTATGATCTTTGCAATGTCTGCAGCTCAGTGTGTCTGCGGAACCCACTGCCACCATGTATGGAGATGAGGAGCTCAGCAGAGTTCAGAAAAGAGCTGTGGATTGTTAAAAAACAAGGCCAGTTTTGCTAGGAGAGGTATTTTTGGCATTATATCTCCTACATATCTTGCCTTGCTTATTTACCTAAACCACCAGCACTACAGAGCAGAACTATTACACTGTGTGAACAGCTACTGCTGTATCAGCACAGGCAGTTTCTACAATGTGTGGGTGTTTGGGAGAAGAGGGATATCTGAAATCTATTATGAATATTCTCTGAAGGTCATTTTACATGCCTGACATTACACTCCCTGGCAGGAACAAGAAAAGTAGGAGGAAAGGAAACAATAGAGAGGAAATAGCTTTGGGGTCCTTTAACAAATAGTGCAGGGAATGCTTCCCTGCCTCCCGCAAAGCCAGGTTAATAAAGGCCAAACGCTAGAATCAAAGGAACTTTAAACCACCAAGTATGCTGGGGGACACAGAAGGAAACCACAGCAGATGAGTGGAACTTGCCATAAATGAGGGCTTTGATAAAAGCCAGCTTTATGCTCCTTTTAATCAATAATTTGTTACCCATTTCAGCATAAATACTTTTGTGCTGACCTGTGAGTCAGCCAGGTTCTTAAAGTGCAGCTTTCTTACAAGTGCAGCTGGACCTTTTTGTGTTGGTGAGGGTAGAGAAGAGGGAGATGGTAGCCTAGCAATCCAGATGAGAGTTACTGAACTGAGGGCTTGCACCCCCAGATGAGTGAGAGAAGCCAAGGCTATCTTGACAGGAGTGTGCTTTGGAGGAAGTGCACTGGCATGTGAAAATTATTTGACCATGCACAGAGTAAAAATCAAGTGCTTTGCTCCCTAAATGCAATCACTGAGGAAGAGTGAGCAGGTTCCTGGGTCACTGAGATATCACTTTCATCTCCTGAGAGGGGGAACCAGGCTCTGGAAAAATTGTTTCTTGCATCTTTCCTAAAACTTATCCAGAGTGGCACAGTCCAACCTAGGGGTTGCTGCAATTCATCTTTTCAAGTACTACATGTCCAAATCTGAGAGCTACACGGGTGGAAACTGATTGTGACAGAGGATATATCTCTTGATTACCACATGGTCAATTCCTAGGGGCTTCAGGTTTGTCTTTGGTTAAAACATGAACTGTTCAGATACAGCTTCTGCATGGAGAAATACACAGTTACCCTTCCCTCCTTGGCACCACAATTATATCAGATGTGTAGGCTGGAGTGGGTGGAGGGGAACAGCCCAAGGCAGGCTGTAATCTCATAAATGCACTTGGGCCTGAAAGTGGGGCATGTTCTGAACCAAAGCAGCTGCTGTTCAGCCGCCAGAGGAGGCCAAAGGAAAAGAGCCAGAGCTGTGTTTTTCCCAGCAGCCTGCCTTCCTGCCGGGTGTTAGTCTGGCAGGACAGGTCAGAACTGCAGGCAAGGTCTGTCCTTGAAAAGGCTTTCAGGGCAATTTGTGGTGTCGATAGGAGCCACATGTCCCTCAGGCAAGAAGCTGCACTAGGAGAGTTCCCTGCATGGATGTGTTTATCTACGCTTCTCCTCCCTGGGGAAGCAGCAGGGAGTGCATGTATACTCAGCTGTGCTTCTGCTCCTCCTTTCATGTTCTTTATCTTCCAGGAGTCTCTGAATTCCCCTGGAGGAAGAGAGACAGTTGCTAGCCTTAATCACTTTGCATGCAGAGGCAGAGTGCTCTTGTCTGAGTGCTGCCAGGACTTACCCTCTGCCGTTGTTCAAACCCAGCTGGAAAAGATGCCCTGAGAGCAAGGGAAAATAAGCAAAGCCATGTCAGCACAGGTATCCTTCCCCTCCTCAAGCAGCCGGCTCCTCATGCCGCCTGGAACACTATTAAAAGTGTGCTCTTTCCATGGCAAACATCCAGACCGCAGCTCGTTGCAGAATCCCTGGTTAATTTGGAATCTCTGGCAATGGAGCATGAGGACGTGGCTTCAGGAACTTGCTGCCTCGTGCTTTCCTGGGGAGGGACCAGTCTGTGACTCCTGTAAAACAGGCAGAAGGGCTCAGTTCTCTGTGTCAAACTGTGGCAGGTCCAAGGGGCTAACACGGAAAAGGGTAGGAGACCAGAAGCGCTAGGACTCAGCAAACACAGGGCTCAACTCCTGAGGGAAAAAAGATTCTTGGAGAAAGGAGCTGTGTCAGATTCTGGTGGGAGGAAAGTTCCTTGGTAAGGAATAACCAGGAGTGATGGATGTAGCTGCAGGTGTCAGCAGCAATTTGGAGGCTCAGTGCCCTCAGCAGCTCAATCCCTGCTGCAGCCACAGGTTCCCCTGTTTGGTGCCAGTGCCCCCATGATGCCAGCAACTCAGGGGGATCTGGTTCCACCCCTTCCCTCCAAGCCCCTGCTGGGATTTGGGGATTTCTGTTGGAAACCCAGTACACTAGCACTGAAAGGCAATGTCTATGTGTAGCTGGCCTCTACCTGAGACAGTTCCTGATTATGGGAGAGGTGAAGCCACAGTGCCCAGTGCTGCACATACTCAGAGCAGCACAGCATAAAGCACAGCTTCTGTCTACTGGGAGGGTCTTGCTCTAATTCTTGGCATTCCCTGCCTTCCAGGCCAGATTTATAGTGCTGCTGATCCAGCTAAACTGATGTTTAATTGCTGTTGACACAGATGGCAGTGAAGAGAGGTTGTTGCCATGTGCAGCTGCACCATATGGCCAGTGCAGTGCTAAACTGGATGCACTGGTTGCAGTCGGGGTCCTGCAGTGCACCTGCAAAGTCACTGTGCCTTGCATATGCACCCCTCTGCAGGTTACTGTATCACCTGGAGCTCTTTGGCCGAGCCAGTACGTACAGTGCATTTAGCTCTTCAAGGCTAATGGGGAAATGAATGCTCAGCTCTGTTCTGATGCTCCTCTGCAATCAGTCAGTGTCACCACGAGTTCACTGGGGATCTCAAACTTGAGACAGTCCACAGAGGAGTTTATGTTGTACCTGCTTTATTGGTCAACAGTCCATTGGGTTCTCTATAAAACCATCCTGTATGCACTTAAGGTAGCAAGAACTGACTCAGACCCGTGACACTTGACCCAAACCATGCTGCCTGACCATCACAGATGGATACAGCCCTGCCAGTGGCATCTCTGGACTATGGATGTGTCATGGTTTAACCCTGGCCAGCAACTAAGCACCACACAGCCACTCGGTCACCCCCCTCCCAGTGGGATGGGGGAGAATCAGAAGAGTAAAAGTGAGAAAAATTCATGGGTTGAGATAAAGGCAGTTTAATAATTAAATTTAAAAGAAATTTAAAAGAAAAAAGTAAGAAAAAAACCCCAAACAACAAAGAGAGGGAAAATAAAAATCAAGAAAAACAGGTGATGCAAAAGAAAGCAATTGCTCACCACCAACCAATGCCCAGCCAGTCCCCAAGCCACAGCAGCCCCCACCATCCTCCACCGTCCAGTTTTATTGCTGAGCATGACTTCATAAGGTCTGGAATATTGGTCAGTTTGAGTCAGCTGTCCTGGCTGTTCCCCCTCCCAACTTCTTTTGCACCCTCAGCCCACCTGCTGGCAGGGCAGGGTGAGGAGCAGAAAGGCCTTGACACTGTGCAAATACTGCTCAGCAGTAGCTAAAACATACCTGTGTTATCATCACAAATGCAAAACACAGCCCCATACAAGCTACTGTGAAGAACTGTAACTCTATCCCAGCCAAAACCAGTACAGGATGTGAACTGTTAGCCACGTTTGCTAACTGCACCATCAGTTGACTGTTTTTTTGGTCAAAAGGACCGGACAGCAAAGAATCAGTACAGACAGGAATGTCCAAATGCTGGAAATATGAAAAAGTTGGTAGACAGTGCTACTGCTTGACCAGGGGAAGAAGGTTAACTTCACAGTGAGAGAGATCCGGTCTAATAGGTGATTTTAGTTACTCACACAAAAAGAGGCCAATTACTGTAGCAGGACAGAACAAGGTGTATTTTCAGTACCTAGACCAAAAGTTAGTGGTGAACACAATAAAATTTGTAGGCTAGGGTCAGTTTACTCCCAGGTAACGAACAGAACCTGGGCCAAGAAGTTTAACCAGTACAGGCAATACAGTTACCAAAGTCTGACATAGTTTGAGATAGAGGGGTACCAACCAGCACAGCAACACAAAACTCGCAATACAGAGATGGCACTGCAAATAGGTGAGTAATTCAGAAGGCCTTTTAATTGTAAAGTAAAGAATAAATAAGTGGACTTGTTGGAGAAGCTGTTTCAGCTTTGACACATGTCAGATGGAGGTTTGTTACTGCAGCGCAGTAGGGAAGTAGGCAGGGAAGAACTACTGCATGAAAGTCAGGGCTGAAGTAGCATTTAAAACAAGCAGGGAATGGAAGCAGCCCCCGCAATGTGGACTTGCAGAGAACAGAAAAATGGGGCAGGTAGTCAAGTCCATGCTTGCAGGAGCAGGTTTAAAACGGTTGGAAGCACAAATAATATAAGATTTAAAAACAGGGAATGTATTTAAGGCCATTAAAAACAGGATCTTATTTAAGGATTACCTACAAGAAGCCATGCTAATAGCACATTAAGGTTACAAAGTCAAATGATCAAGGTAGAGAATGCTGATATTAAACTTGCTCGTGAAATGTTAATCTCCTGTGTACATACATTCTGCTGCAGTTCTGCTGACTATCACATAGGAAATCTTGCAAAACAAAAGGAGAGCCCAGCCCTTTGGGGTTCTAATCTGGCAACTCAAGCACATCCTTCCACTTATTTCGGCACTCCCTGCAGGGGGAGGACCAGGTATAAAGAGGGTGTAATCACATAATTACGGGTATGTCTATTGTACATGTTCAGTGTTCAGGAGAGGAATGATTCCTTTCCTTGTACGAGCTACTCTAGCTATGTCTTCTGCACTCCTCATTCCCATATTTAAGGATTTACAGCCCATCTGGAACAGGGAGTATTTAGGTCAGAAATTAATTCAGCCCTGTCTAGTTGGATAGTTTTCAGCTCTAAATGAAAGATATTTCTTGGCAACCAGCAAACATTCCCAAAACCCTCATGGAGAATCCATGTCCTCCCATGGAGGTCTGGCCTGAGATCAGTGGATTAAGCACTTCCACCTGCTGTGCATTCTCCCCAAATTGTTCCTCCCTTTGCTGCGTGCAGCACTTGAGATAAAATGTACAGGTATGCATGATGGGATAAACATCTTGCCCTGCAATCAAAGCCCAGCGATATGAACTGGTTTGTCACAAGATTTGCAGCATCCCACTAAGACCTGTGCATCCCAGGTAGGCAGGTGCCACCTCCACTTGCACAACCAGTTCCCTTGCAGGGCCCTACCCCCACTGCCTGGACAGCAGAGCAGCGTTTGCCTCCCTTTACCGGCAGGGCTTGTTGATATTCAACTTGCTGAGGAAATGGAAATCTGCTGTGTGCATACCTTCTGCTACAGGGTGACCCTTCTGTACCCTGGACATGGGGGCAGGGAGAGTTCTACAGAGAGCGCTGCAGTGGTTTCCGATTTTAAACTGATCTAGCAAAACAGAGCATTCCATTCTGGTTATCTTCTATTGATTTCCATGATTCATTTAGTTCACATCAATACATTCAGGCAGAAAAGGACATAGTGCTGTCTGCTCATGCAGCTGTGGACTACTGACAACGTGGTCCATAAGTGACATTCAGACCTAAATGGCCAGATGAGCTAGTTTAGACACTATGCGACCACAGCCAGTGCTAAGCCAACTAAAAATCTCATCACACAGCACAGGAAGTACTGTTTTTCCTCATTTTTGCTAGTTAGGCTTTATACAATAGTCTTCCATACCTGCCATTCCCTTTCTAGTCTACAGAGAAAAAAAAAAAAGAACAAAATCCCTGTTTCTCTTCCCCTTCCACCTCCCCAAAAGGCTAACAAACAAAGGAGCTGCTTTATTTGATGTCAGGAACCTTGTCCCTCTCTAGCCTCTGCAGAGCTGAGAGTGTATTTAGCAACAACCAAAGGTCGGGGCTGTGCAATGGGAGGCCCGATAAAAGTCCATGGCAAGCTGCCCTAGGTGGGGTGTCAGGCCTGTCTTCTAGAGAAGGATTAGACCAGATCAGATGATCCCAGGTGAACTGCACCCAGTGTTGCAAAGGAAGATTAAAACAAAACCAAAATACATGAAGATCCCTGTCAAGACAATTTGGAAGGAATTCCTTGTCAACACTAAAAAATACCTGTTCCTGTAACAATATAGGACCCCAAATCCAGAGGCAGACTCTGTGTTACCTTCATGGACCCTGGCAAGGCATTCAGCTACCTGTGGGGAATGAGGAAGGGTAAAAGAGACAAGCAAAAGCCTGTAGCCAGATGACAGTTTGGGATGAGAAAATACAGGCTAGTGGTTCAGGAATTCTGAGACAGGAATCTCTGAAGGTGGGGAGAATATCCTGGGGTAGTGATGCTGTTACACTGGCCCTCTTCTACATACTTTCCAAGGCCATTGCTATGGACCTCCATGAGAGAAATAATACTGAGCTCAGCAGGCATACATCTGATCCAGTGTGACTCTTCCTACATTTATGTCCTTAGCAATTTCCTCATGTGTATCATCACCCCAGGTTTAAAACATATATATCTAAAACCAACCTCTCATTCTCTGCCACACCACCAAATCAGCCAGGAGGCATTAACAATGCAAAGAGGGAACCCACACCAGCACAACAGTGCAAACATTCAGCCCAAGGCTAATTGCTCCTGTGTCAGCCTGTGACAGATATACCCAGGATCAGCACAGACATGGGCCCGCGCTTGCAACAACCCCCTCCTTGTGCACAGGTTGAGCCAATCAATCCCTGCTTTGGAAGGCACCACTCCATCTTGTCCTCAGCAGAGAGCCCTGCAGCCTGCTTACAAATCAATAACCTCCCAGCGGGCCCTACACTGGGAAGGGAAGGGGACGTGGTTGTGTATAACTCTGAAACTCAGCCCTGTCTCTGACCCCAACCATGTGTTTTCCTGGTGCGTTTAATCTGACCTGACCAAGAGTAAACCTGGGTGCTCATTTTGGGAAAAGCAATAAGGAAAGAATGGGAGCAAAGTGGGTACCACTAGTGTCTGGGAGCTAAGAAAGAAGGAGGATTTTAGATGGCAAACACCACAGGGAGTCATGAGCAGGTGGCTATAAAGACTGCAGCTGGCCACAGCCATGTCCCGCTGCAACTGGGAGAGAGGTGAGAGGAGTGACCGGATCCGTCCCCGCTCGCCTGGGTTATGCAATTCACTGTATCAGAAGGTGAAATCCATGTTAAGGAACTGGCTGCCACAACATGCTACTTCCTGCTGTAAGCTGCTGCGAGCACGCCACGTCCCTTCACCAGCTCCCAGCCAACGCCCAGGGTCAGCTCCAGACCTTGCATCTAGAATTTAAAGTAGTTAGTAAAATAATTATATTAGAGATTGGAAGAGCCATTCAGAGCCACAGAACAAACCCTGTCCCTGAGGAGCAAGGCCCTCATGCTGATAAGGTACTCTCCCAACCCTGACCTGAAATGAGCTGAAACGTCTCATGGTGTAAGGCTGGTGGCCATGGGGTGTGACTTAAACTAGAGCAGGAAAAACTGCACTGCCTGGGGACATGCAGAGTCCCTGCCTAGTCTCACCCTTGTCTGCCCTGTTGCTATGTACGAATTTTCCAAACAAGCACCAGGGCTTGGTTTTCTGGGCTTCATAAAGAACCCATTTGGGAGGGAGAGTCTCTCTCCCATGAAACAGTCAGAGAGGGTGGACACTTCTGGGAGGAGCCAGATGTAAAGCTAGGGTGAAGTACACAGGATTGAGGATGGGTATTTGGAATGGAATGGATTTGCACTCAGAGAGGAGGAGGTGAACCTGACTACTGAAAAAAATGAAGTCTTGGTAAAGCATTGTTCCTTTGGTGATGAAATCTGAATGTTTTACTCTAGCTGTACACATGCACTCATCAATCCTCACACCCAGATGAGTTTTCTGTGACCTGGGAATGAGGAGGAGTCAGTACCTCACTGAAATCTATGCAGCATGTTGCTGTTGTCAATCTAAGTGCTGGAAAATGGTGCATGGAAATCCCAGGTCACTTCATACCTGGCACAGACAGGTAGTTAGCAGACAGATACAGGGTTAAGGCTATCACATTTTTTAGGAATTCACTGATAGAAGTGAATGTGCACACATTATTTGTCCAATGCTTCTGAGAAAGAACAAAGCAAGAGCTGCATATTTGTACATTCAAAGAAGTTTCATCCAAAATCCTTGAGAATCCCCAGACCCACTGTGCAGCTACAGAGACTTTATCACAAATACACAGCAAGCCCAGCGTTTTCTGAAAGTATCATATTCACTGAATACATAGTACGCAGCCAAAGTCTGTGCTTGGTGGGCCTTGATAGCAATACCAGACACAGAGAAATCCTGGACAAATGTAAAAAAATTCTCATACTGCATGCAGAAATAATCTCCAGCAGGAAAAAAGAATGTGTTCAAGACATCCTGGACACATGATAGCTTCTTGGACTTGACATTATTGTTTAGTCAGACTAAATCAAATGCATTTCAGTCCCCAAAGAAATGTTTTTCTGGGTATGCAGCAACACAACCTTCTGTAAGACTGGGTTACTTCTCATCAGTGTGTCAACTGTGGAAAGGCACACTCAGCTTCAAGTGCCAACTGCGTGGTCCCACTGTCTTGATGCCCCCTTTTTATGCCACATGAGAAGCACGCTGAAGCTCCGTGAATGAAGCTTTACTGCAGCTGATGCAGCATGACAGAACAGATTTCAGCTGCCCAAGTGGCTGTATGAAATTTGACAAAGTAGCATCAAAACCTGATTTTCTCACCAAAGTCTGACAAATATTTCATGGAGCTGGAACACTCCTGGTAAGTCCAGATTAGCGGGAATAACAGCACTTTTCAGAGCTGAGGTACATATCAAAAATCCTTTTCCCAATAGCTGTTAAGACAAATCAGACCAGGTAATTAGTGCAGTAGTTAAGTATGTGAAAACCTCAGTTCAAGCTGGACCAGGGCATACTATAACACCGCAGCCTGGCCTGAATCTCTGATTTGTCAGCTAAGATGAAAAGAATACTCACTGCACTCACAAAATGATACCATCTTAATTTTCTGCTTTTGCAAGGTGTTTGACCCTTCTAGTTTCATGGTCCTGTAACATTTCTAAAAGGGGAATAAAATACCATACCATTAACAGTTCAGGGGCTGACCCACTGCTAAACTGCATTGGCAGAGTTGAGAGGACAGAGCATTGTGAGTGTTATTTCAGGTCAGAGCATTTTAAAAGCATGAAACAAATCTTTCAAACTCCTAAGACTGGTTTAAAAACCATGAGATTTAAGCCAGATATCGTTGTGGGCACTTATTTTCCATAGGTTTTAGAGCTTAGGTCAAACTTTTCTCATAGGTTGAAGATTTCCTTAGTAATTTGGAAGAGCAGAACCAAATTATCTTTTTGAATGAACACAAGAATTCTCACAGATTCACCTGATGCCTAAAATGGGGGGCTTTAAGGACAAGGGGAAAAAAAGATTGCAACATGTGGAAGAATGAAATCCAATTTGGCCTATTTTCTCTTTTATCCTGCAGCAAAAGGATTCCCAAAGCTGGGCTTGCAAAGGTCCGATCAGGCATGGGTACTGATATTTTTGTTTCCAACTGAGAAAAACACAATAGATTGTAAGAGGAGAAAAAAAGAGAACATTTAACTGCCTTTTTTTTCTCCAAAAAGAAGAAAAACTAAAATATTGTAGCTATTTTCCTCTTTCATCTTCCATTAGCAATTGCTATGATGGCTCATGATCACTTCAGGTGTATCCTTCCCATCTGAGTATGAACACCTGCAACTGCAGATTGCAATTCTGCCTGTCTCAGACAGCTAGGACTATTCCTGGTCTTCTTTACCAAACAGCTTTACTAAGGAGACCATCTGAGCTAAAGGCACTTTGTAGCCAAGGTCATACCCCAGCGAAGTTAGGCTAAGCAATTAGTATAAAACAAAGGAGATGAAAAAAACAGAAAAACAAGTTCGTTCAGGTCTCAGAGCTGACTGGAGCATATTACAAGAGGTTAGCTGGAACAGGGGCGGTGGTTATTAGAAATTTTATGTTGATTGGATTCTTCAAATATATACAAACTTGATAGCACTAAGCAAATAGTTTGTGCTTGTTGAGGATTAGATTACATAAAAGCAGAGAACACTTATTTTTAAAAAACTAATTGCAAAGCTGCATATACCACCCTGATGTCAACTGGCCTAGCCACCCAGCACATGGTTCATAACAAGGTTTCTCTTTCATACTCACAGTATGCTTATTGAACAGGAGCGGGAGGAGCTAGATCCTGCTGAAGCTTGCTTCTTGATACAGGTACTTGTATGTGTGATCACTCCCAACCATCCCTCAAGACCTAGTCAACCTTCCGCTGGTGTGGAGACAGCCAAATTCTCTAAACACAGCTTAGTGCTCTTTTATCTCTTACATGTTTTTCAGCCACTCATTACGTTTGGCATCACTCTTTGGAAAAACAAGTATATCAATATTATTTGTGTTTTTTTCCCCTTCCTCTGTCTCTGTCCTTCTTTCTCAGTCCTCTCATCTTTGCTTTCTGGAGGACTTTTGCCTTTCTTTTCTTTCAGTAATTCTGAGTGTGCACCCACACAGGTTTCATTTCCACACCCCGTGCTTAAATGATCACAATGAAATTGTTAATAGCAATAAAAGCATCCTTAGCAGGCTTCAGTTACTGTGCCCTTGAGATTAGTAGGAGTGAGGGGGTTCATCACTTCCCATCACTCGTTCCAGCTGACTGTAGACCCAGCCTGGCAGGACTCCATCACACTCCTTTCAAAAGTATCACTTTTGTTTAGGCTGCTGACAGGACTGGAGATCGACACAGGAACAGGAAAACATGTTCTACTTTGTTATTGTTTAAAATTGTTTCACATACCTATCCTGCTGAAAAAGCTTAGCTCAGCAGGGGGAAGAAGCAATTTCCTGAAACTGATTCCTGTGCTGCCCTTGGAAGGATGGTGCTCCAATATCAGACTGCAGATGCATACACTACAAGCAGCCACTTTCCACCCAGGAAGTAGGTTTGGCAATCTCATTAATATTTGTTAATATAACCCTTAGGACACACCACAGGGGTTTTACACTTCCATCCAAACACCTGACTTAAACTGGGGGCAGTTAAACACCAAAGGTACTGATTTCAGTAGGATCTACATGGCTTTCCAGATCTGGTCCTTTGGCTTTAAGTCCTTTCCATTGTGTGACTATTCCAGTAACAGTTGGTGCAAGCACTGCTTGGCCTGGTGACTGCGCAATGGGGCTCTCTCCTCCCTCCTCCAAGAGAAGTTATAGACATTTGCCCACATCTCACCTTCCACCCTCAAGAGCCGAGCACTCCCACAGAGCCTGCTTGCAGGCCCAGGGTCTTTGCGACGTCCACCCTGTGATCCAAGTGTCAGCCCCTTGGCCTCACATGGCCTGGCCGTTTCACTGGCTGCTTTAAATGGACTCAGTGCACACAGCCGGGCCCGGGAGCCCCTCGGCGCAGCCTGGTTCTTGGGGCAGCTACCACCCGGCTTCGAGCTCCCCTGGGCCAAGCTCTCAACCCTGCACCCGCCTCAGGCCTGTCCCTGCC
>NW_010973436.1:515375-515609 GCF_000737465.1 Haliaeetus leucocephalus
AATTCATATCTGCGATCCAATGGCGCACAGCAGGGCGCATCCCACGCGGCCGCTGCCCGGTTCCGATTGGGAGAGCGGACGATCTCGACGCGGAGATACCCAATAGCGCCGCGAGGAGGTTACGCCTCCGAGAGCGGCATAGCCAATGAGCAAGGCGCGGGGAGCCAACCGCACCGCCCCCCTCCCTATATAAAGGGGGGCCGGGAAGGGCGGCTGCTTTTGAGGTGCTGTCCA
>NW_010973436.1:515619-539579 GCF_000737465.1 Haliaeetus leucocephalus
CCGCGCCGCCCCGGCGGGCCTTCGCGGTGCCCGTGTCCCGCCGCGCTGCCTCGTCCCAAAATGGTGGCGGCTCCTCCGAGAACATGGCGGCCCGCGGCGGGACCCTCAGCCCCCGGCTGGCTCCGAGGTGGCGGCTCCCTCGGAGGTGGCTCCGGCTCGGGCCCTCCGCAGCAGGCGCGGCCCGGCCTCGGGCGGCCTCTCCGTCCTGGGCGCAGTCAGCCCCCGGGGCCCGCGTCTCCCTGAGCCCCCGGAGTGGGACGTGGTGGGGCGCCCAGCCCGCACACCGCGGTGAATGGGGGTGAGCTGCTGGGGTGCTCTCGCGGGTACCTGTTGAATATAAAAAGGGGGGGAGAAAACCTTCTTGGGGGGTGTGGGACCTGGAGCGGTGGAGGGGCCATCGCACTGGGTGTTGCCGGGGGTGCAGCCGGTCCTTGCCCCCGCCGGGGTCAGGTGCTGGCTGTGGTGTGAGGTGGTTTGGAGAGGTCAGGGAATGGGGCTGATGGTGGAGATTTCCTGAAGGACTTTGTGAGACTGGCTGGGTAATAAAGCTGAGGTTGCATGACCTTCTAAGTTAGGAGTCAGCCTTGAAGGGATACCTGAAGGGTGTGATAAAGGGCTGGGACATCTTGAAGAGGACAGATCAGCTGTTGAGCTGTGCAGTACAAGTGGGAGCTGTCAGTTGGAGTCTCTGGGATAAGCATGAGGTCCTTCTCCATGTGGGTGTTTGCCCTGTAGGTCTCTTTGAAAAGAGATTGTGGATGTCAGAAGGTTACATGGATTTTAAAAAAATGTAGTAGGCTGTTTCTGTAGGGTTGTGAATGCATAGGAAATACTTGGTGAACTGAAAGTGGTTAGGAGAATATTGTAGGTATGTATTGATGTCCTTATCTTGTTCTTATCCTTCCATGGTCACCTTATTTAAATTAGGCCAAATCAAGAGTGTGAATGCAGTCCCTCACTTCAGCAAAGGATGCAGTTTCCCCTGAGTTTCATCCTAAGGAAACCACGTTCCTCATTATGGTATGTTGTTGAACTTTGAGCTGGTACAGCCATTACCATGAAACTTGGCTTTCCATCAACTTCACACAGGTGAAGCTGTACCCAAAATACTGTGCTGGAGAATACAAGGGGCCTGAAGCATGTTACACCAGTACAGTTGGAGTGATCTGGGCTTCTCAGCCTGGCAGAGAATACAGCAAGGGGCTACCTAGTAGCAGACTACAGCTACTGAAAGGGCAGTTACAGAAGACAAGCCAGTGATCTTAAGCTGGAGCACATCATATAGGAAAAGGAGACAGAGGTAATAGAGGCTGAAGAGGTTCAGGCTGGGCTGGGAAAATTCTCTGGGTTTTTTCACTGAAACTGGTTCTATGCTCAAAAATAGTGTAAGTGGGGGAGAGCATTTAGTGTTAGGTACTTAAGGATTCTGTGTCCTGACTTGTAGTTTGAATACAGCACTTAACAGTACTGTCTGTAGTGTATATTTAAACCTTAACTATGAAACTTCCACCAGTGATGTGTAAAGGCCCAGAACTGTAATGAGTGTGACAGTTGTCTCTTGCCTGTCTTTACAATTTGGAGATTATACTTTCAAGGCTGATTTTGTTCTGTTCTTTAGTATTCTTGGTACTGTAAGACTTCTGCTTGAAAAGGCTATGCAGAGCAAAATAGGCAGAGTCTCTTAGTGTCTAACAAAGATTTGTGTTTCATTAAACAGCCACATACTACTTAGAAGTACTTGGTAGAGTAGCAGGAAAGCAATTGAAGGAGACCTCTCAAAGCAGGGGTAGCAGCAGCACCAGGCCAGGTTTTTGTGACTGACTTTGTCTTGCCAAGTTTTGCAAACTTCCAAGGATGGAGATCCCTTCCCACCTCTCTGGTGACCTGTTCCAGGGCTGCACCAGTGCTAGGGAAGCTTTTCCTAACACCCAACCTGAATCTCCCACCATCCTCCTAACATCTGACCTGAACCCTCCTGCAGAGCAGAGAGAAGGCTTCTTGGTGTGCTGGCCATGTGTCTTCTTTTGTAACCTGGCACATTGTTTGCCTTACTGAGGATGAGAATACCATGTTGAACATTCAGGATGGTTTCTGTGGTAACCCCCAGGATCTTTTCAGCAGGGCTGTTTCTCAGTTACTTGCTTCTTTGTACTGATGCAGGGAGTTACTCTGTGCCAAGTGCTGAACTTTGTCGAAATAAATATGCCATGCTTTTAACATGTGCTGTGTTGCCCAAGTTGTGCTTTCAGAGACTTAAATTTTTCTCTTTGCAACATGAATGATTGTTGTTGTGTTGTGTAGTTTGAAGTAGTGGTGCTCGTTCATTTGATGCTGGAAAACTCATAGTCTGTCTTCCATGCATCCACCTTGCTTGGGCATGCTAGTCCCTACATGCTTCCTTTCAATGCCCTTCCCCAGCTGCCTAGGATCTTCACTAACAAAGCTTGAGTCAATGGTAGGACCTCAATACAGGTGAGGATCCAGACTGAAGTGGTGGTATATCTCTATTCTTTCTCCTCTCACTGTAGGAAAGAGTTGCAGGCTGCCCTGCCTTCCTGAGAGGATGATGTGGTTTAATTCATTGCTGTGGCCTGGCTTCTCTGTGACAGTGCAGCCTTGTTGGGCTGCATGCTGAAGCTGCTTTTCCTGTCACCCTTTTTACAGTGTGTAGGTTGGCTGTCCTCTACCACTGCAGTACTTTGCCAAGCCCAGTGCTTTGGCCTGGAGAGCAATGCAGTCATGGCCTTGGAGAGGGGTAGTGTGGCAGCAGCTTTGTGTAAGGCTGGTTGCAGAGGATGTGGATTACTCTTCTGGAAGCTGTATATCTGAATACACAGCTGAGATGGATGGGGAGCTGGAAAACAGTGGTTCAGTGCTGTGGTTGAGAACAGATGATAGGGGGTTTTTTTTTGCAAATATAGATTTTAATTTCTTGATGTTCCCAAGGAAATTGAAAGGACTGTGCTCCTGCTTTACTGTATTGACTGTTGATGTGGACTGGGCAGTTCCAGGTCCTGCTTATGCTGGAATTTCAGGGGTCAAATCAGTTGTATCATCCAATCATAGGGTCTGAATGTAGTTAAATGTGACTTATTCAAAACTGTCCTATATGCAGGCTCTTCTAGAATGTGTTTAACTCTCAGTCAAAACTAGAAGTTAAATATAAAATGCCACAGATGGACCAGGAGTTTGGAGATAGTTCCATTGTGGTTTGGCTTTTAATATTCAAAACCCTATGCTGAAATATTAAGGAAGCTGGACTTATGCTCTGGACATCAAGGCAACTTGGGAATCCATAAATTGGTATGAATAGATCCTTCTGCTGACATGAACTATTTTTACATAGCTTAAATGAGGTAGTTTTGTCTAGTGTTAAAGAGTTTAGTACTTTGTGTACAGCAGTGCGATGTAAGGCAAGGCCTAATGTTCCATATTTATGAAGTGATACTAAGGGTTTTGTTAAGCAAAGACTTTCTTACAGAATGGCAAAGTTCCCTAAAGTGATCAGGAGAATATTTTTTTCTGATTTTATGTATATTAAACAAAATGGCCCTGGATCTTGCAGAAGGTTTTGCTCCCTCTGGTGGCTGTGCTTATGTGGCTCCTGGGGCTGGAGTTCTGGGGTGATGCTCTTCTGGACACTTAGGCCAGTGACAGGTGTAGTCATCAGTTTTTCTAAATATTCAGTGTTTGTTATGGAGAGGAGTTGGCTGAAGGATTTGAAGAGTTGATCAGACTCTTCCTGTCTGAGGATAGGAACAACAAGAAGGAAGGAGTTTGTAAAAATGACAATGTCTAAAAGGGTCTTTCTAGGTGGAGGTGGATGATGACTGAAAGAGGCTTTTGTGTTCTGTTGTATTTTGTGCCAAATGCCCCTAACACCAAGACAATAAGGCCAATGTTTTAATAGCTTTGCAGTATGGGAGTTCAAGCTGTGTGCTCAATGTTTTCTAAACAAGGAAACTGCTGTTTCTGCTGAGTGATCCAATTTTTTTTTCTCCACACAGCGTGAGTGCATCTCAGTCCATGTTGGTCAAGCTGGTGTGCAGATTGGCAATGCATGCTGGGAGCTCTACTGCCTGGAGCATGGCATCCAGCCCAATGGTACCATGCCAAGTGATAAAACTGTTGGTGGAGGTGATGATTCCTTTAACACGTTCTTCAGTGAGACCGGTGCAGGAAAACATGTCCCTCGTGCTGTGTTTGTGGACCTTGAACCAGCAGTAATAGGTAAATACAGTGTCCTGTGCAAGGGACAGTAGAACATGCTGTAGGATTTGATTTAACTTACACATTTTATTGACTAAGGGATCCATTCTTCTAGTCCTGCAAAATGCTTTGGGGTTTTAAATTTTTACTATGTAAAGTTTGCCTCCATCTTCCTGGTGGCTCCTGATGGAAAATATTTGGCTTTATGTTCATTGAGGCTGGCAAATGTGCACTCTGGAGCTCTAAAGAATTTAAATATTATCTTCTGCCAGTCTGTGGAATTAAATGGGTCTTCTGAATGTTGCATGCTTTTGCTATGCAAGGAACTAGTTATAACCTCTTGACACAGTATGGCATAATGTGTACAGCAGTCCATAGGAACCTTTTTAAAAGAAGTGATATGTATCATTAAGCAGATTTCTTTTTGTACATTGGAATGATTCCTGTGCTGTCCCAGAACAATCTTCTACTTGCTGTAGCTTGAATAGCTCTTGCACGAATGAGTCTCAATTGCTAGCCTAAATTCAGGGACTTCCAAACATGCACTTTAACTTCCTGCTGCCTTATCTTTGAATAACAATCCCCTCTTATCCTGAAAATCAGCTGTATCCCAAGCTCTGGCAACACTGGCTCTTACTGTTCAGATGTGATCCCATGCATCAGCCACTGACTGGTCCCACATTCTGTGGCGCTAGCTACACTGCCAGCACAATATGACCTCCCCGGTTTCACAAGACCCTTGTTCCTTGTGTCATGAATCTTGTTTTTGCTCTCAGCAATGTGTGTGGCTGAAGTAATTCTGGAGCCAGTTTTGTGGCTGTCTTGCCTCAAGAAGTGATTTGAGGCTTTCATAGGAGGAAGTCTGTGTTGCCTGTGCTTGTGCAGTTGCTGTGTTTATCTTTCTGCAATACACGGAGTTGGGAAGGGGAGGTGAGTGAATAGGCTTAGGCTACTCCTATATACCCAAACCAGGGGGTCTTTTGTAACTTATTTTCATTGTAACACCCGAAACCACTTTCTGTGGCTAAATACAGTAGAATGAACTTCTGCAGGAGAGCAGAAGGCTGTTGGCTAGTCAAGGGTGGAAGTGCTGGACTGATAACTTTGAAATGAGCCAAAGCACCCTTGGCCATATGCTAGTGTTCCCAGGAGCTGTTGCAGGTCTGGCTTTGTTTTCTTGAGCCCCATGGCTGTTGCTCTTGCTTCCTCTGCTGCTGGCCAGGTGGTGGCTCTAAGCAACCAGAAAAGGCTGAGAAATGAGGTGAGGGAGAGCAGGTGGGAAAGCTCTTGCATCTGGGGGTGAGTAGCTGATGAGTCTTGGGACAAATAGTAAAAGGTAGTGTTCCAGCACTTGTTAATGATGCAAGTGTAGTATGGGGAGATAGTGGGCAAAAGGCTGTCTTATGAAATACTTCGTGATACTAAAAAAGTTAGGGCTTTTTGTTAAAGGTTACATCATGTGCCTTTCTGGGGGCTAGTCTTTCTTTATTCCTGCCCTGCTTATTTGAAAATTATTGATCCAGTTTCCTGGGCAGGACTAGCATGATTCTTCCCATTCATGCAGCATGTCCCTCTGCACTGTGTTTGTGGAAAAAAAAAAAATCTATTGTGCATACAGCAGCTCTGTAGCTGCCATGCATGTACACCAGGGATTTCTGGAGCTTCCAGATCAGTGCTGCTCTTGGTAAAAGCAGCAGGACTGCTGTACATGTACACCAGCTCTGTGGATGTGGTGGTAAAATACCAAATATCAAACTTTCCACCAAGAAATAGAGCAGTAACATGTCTGGGAATTCAACACAAGTGTTTTGAAAAATCTACCCCAGATAGATTTAATACGAAGGGTAGCATGTCTGGGGAAGGCTTAGTTTAGCTGTCCCCTAAACTCTGTATTCTTTATTCCAGCACACTTTCATAGTCCAATGACTGATCCTCTTAACTCTTTTCCCCAGGACCATCTTGACTTATGTTGCCCCTACCAGCTACCTTTTTCTTTAGGTTCTATATTTTTCCCTTTTACCCATATTTGTCCTTTATAACTTGGAGTGGTAATGCAGAAAGTCTTAGAAATACATGTATTTTGAATGGTATGCTTCTCCAAATTGTTTTTATTTTGGTGCAGCTTGGAAATACTTTATAGACTATTGGATTGCAAACTGCAGTGGTAGCTGCAGTCAGTCTAAATTGGTTCAAATAGTTAACTATTTTTAAATCTTGAATTCTGTCTCATTTCAGATTAAAAAGAATATATGCAAACAGGCAACTTCATTTGTAGTTAATAAAGCTCTTTGCTTTCCACCTGATTTTAATTAAAGGATGCAATACTGCATTAGCATACAACTCAAGAATGACTTGAGCTAAACCAGAGATAAAGCTATGCTGAGTGTCTTTTGTACCTTTGTGATAAGACAGAACTTTAGCCTGCCAGATGTAAGTGCATATTTCTGATAACTAGTGGAGATCATAACTAAATCATTCTCCAAATCTGTAACTGGTGGGGGATGCTGTGTGTTGTTCATTTGCATGGTTTCTTTATAACAGCCATTTGTGCTGTGGAGCTTACAGCTCAGTATTTGAATAACTGAATATCTCTACAGGAGCATCTCCTGTTCCTTTTGAACATTCTTCTCTACCCTTGGCAGAAAGTACAATTAAGGGAAAGAAAGGGATAAGCAAGCACTGTAGGCTCGCACTGCCCATAGCTGCAGAAGCAAAAAGGCAACATCCTGGAGGGCTTGGAAAATAAGGGGGAAAAGCAGTATTTCAGATGCTGATCTGCAAAGTGGGCCTTAAGTTGTCTTAAACTGTGGAAGAAAGATTCTGCTGCTACAGTCCAGTTTTAAACTTCTCTGGCAGGTCCAAAATTTAAACTTATATGTTAAATGGGACAGTTTCTTAAACTTCATTTTTCTTGGGTAGTCAACATTTAGACTGTACTAAGTATTGTCACCTACTGATAGGTCGAAATCCAGCTGCTTTTTATCTTTAAGCGTTTAGGTCCCTTACTCTGGACACCCTCAGAAGCTTGAAAAACCTGTTCTACATAGAAAACTAACTTTTAAATAATACTCATCTTGTCTCCCCAGATGAAGTTAGGAATGGGACATACAAGCAACTCTTTCATCCTGAACAACTGATATCTGGTAAAGAAGATGCTGCAAATAACTATGCTCGAGGTCACTACACAGTTGGGAAAGAGATAATTGATCTAGTTCTAGAGCGTATCAGGAAACTGGTAAGACTTTTCTTCACTGAAGGCTCTTAAACATCCTTCTTTATCCTGTTTTACAGGATTTGGAAATTAGGTTATCAAAAATACATAGCCCTATGGATTGTGTTTTAATTTATTCCATGGTAGGAGAATCTGTGGACTTAGTTTGCATCTGTTTTTATTCTTATCCAGCTGAGAATGGTTGGATTATTCCTGTCAGATATGACTTTCAAGTGGACTAAAATGCTGATTAGGTGCCCAAAACTTAGTTTCATGTTCAGTTTCAGAAAGCCAGGACTGAGAATTGATTTACATAGTTCCTGCTGGAAAAGGATTGGTCTCTGGCTGGGGCTCTTGCAAGGAAGTTTAAATAGGAGTGTTTGCTTCTGTGGTTTAGACTTTGTTTGCAAAGTCTATAAAAGGGCTGCAAAGCATGTACTTCACTGAATCTGTGTCACAAAAGTAAGGTATCCTCATTGCACAAAAAATCTAGGGTATACCTCTGGTGCTTTAATATGGAATGCTGAATGAGTCTTACTGAAAAGTACATGTTTTGCAGATCAAAACAGGTATTCTCCACACTTGGTTGCCACTGTCTCTTAATTAAAGCTAAGATAAATTTACAGCAGGCTGTACTTTGACCTGAAAAACATAGTTGTAATTTCTTTTTACAAGCTGTTGGAAGTCCCTGTCATTCCTGGGAATCAAGTTAAACATCATGTGGCACTTCTTTCTGAGGACAAGGCAGTCTAGTTTCTTCATCTGAGAAGATTAAACCAGAATGGCAGTGTAATACATTTTGACAGCTTGCTTCCCCCAACTGAGTTACATGCTTGCAACTCTTACAGGATTATACTCATAGTTCTGGGACAGGGGATTGCTCAGTTTTTGTGCAGGTAGAGAATGTCAAATCAGCGTAAGGGATAAACAGTCTGTAGTTCTTTGAATGTTATTGCTTTTCTTGGTCATTGTTAATGTCCTTGGCCTGAGAATTAGAGGTAGGGGAAGTTTTGAGGTAGTAATTTGAAGTGGAGAGGTCACCCTCCAATATGTGGGGGCCTTAAAATAGCCAAGAAAAGTGTTTTTTATGGGGCAGCTCCTTGATTATCAGTGGATGAATCAAATTCAGTATTACTTTACTGAAGCTTGAACAGTTGGTATGTGTCAGAATTCAGAGTTGTGTCTTGAGCTTGTTTTGGGATTCTTAATGTCTACACAATTGATTTAACCCATGTATTTTCTCTTTCAGTCTGATCAATGCACTGGCTTGCAGGGTTTCCTGATTTTCCACAGTTTTGGGGGAGGCACTGGCTCAGGTTTTACTTCTCTGCTAATGGAGCGCCTGTCAGTTGACTATGGGAAAAAATCAAAATTGGAATTTGCCATCTACCCTGCACCACAGGTCTCAACAGCTGTTGTTGAGCCGTACAACTCCATCCTGACTACCCACACCACTCTGGAGCATTCCGACTGTGCCTTTATGGTTGACAATGAGGCCATCTATGACATTTGCCGTAGGAATCTGGACATCGAACGCCCAACCTACACCAATCTCAATCGCCTCATTGGTCAGATAGTCTCTTCCATTACTGCTTCCCTCAGATTCGATGGTGCCTTAAATGTGGATCTTACTGAATTTCAAACTAACTTGGTGCCTTACCCTCGTATCCACTTCCCATTGGTAACATATTCCCCAATCATTTCAGCAGAGAAAGCCTATCATGAGCAACTCTCTGTGTCTGAGATAACCAATGCCTGCTTTGAGCCATCCAATCAGATGGTGAAGTGTGACCCTCGCCATGGCAAGTACATGGCCTGTTGTATGCTGTATCGTGGGGATGTTGTCCCCAAGGATGTCAATGCTGCTATCGCTGCTATCAAAACCAAGCGCACAATCCAGTTTGTGGACTGGTGCCCTACTGGTTTTAAGGCAAGTCTCAGTTATAGCATGACTTTTTTCAGACTTCTTTCACTGTCATGGGCTTATGAAGTATACTTTCTTATTGAGATGTCATGTAGGTACCTGATCTGTATTTTGAGAAATGGAGACTTAAGTTCTTATACAGAGCTGTTTTCTTGGGAGTGAAACATTTTATTCAACTACTGTCTGACTTTTTTGATTATAGTCACTGTCAGATTCTACAAAGAAGCTCATGGTCTCTTCTGCTTTTTATGTAGGTTGGCATCAATTACCAGCCACCAACAGTGGTTCCTGGTGGTGACCTAGCCAAAGTCCAGCGGGCAGTGTGCATGCTGAGCAACACTACAGCCATTGCTGAGGCATGGGCTCGTCTAGACCACAAGTTTGATCTGATGTATGCCAAACGTGCCTTTGTTCACTGGTATGTTGGAGAAGGGATGGAGGAGGGGGAGTTCTCAGAGGCTCGGGAAGATTTGGCCGCACTTGAGAAAGATTATGAAGAAGTGGGCACAGACTCAATGGATGGAGAAGATGAAGGTGAAGAATATTAAATACCACAAAAGCGAAGTGCAAGTCTTTGCCATTTTACTGCCTCTTCAGTAGTGGTGTAAATCATGTTAAAATAATTGGAATAAACTTCTTTAATCAAGACATGTGGTAGTGTCCAGACACTATGTATGTTCATTAACTATATGCAAGTAGTCAGTATTCCAGGAGATAGAATTTCTTTCTAAGAAAGATAGCTGAATAAAATAATCATGCTACAGTTAGATGAGTTCTTGTCCTTAAGGTGTTGATATTTGAAGAACTAATAGTGCATGTTTTCCCCCAGAATACAAGACTAGAAAGTCCTGAGCTTTGCTGGAAGATTAGTTAGCTACATTTTTTTCAAGGCTCTAAAGCTGGTGTCACAAGAGGCAACAGAAACTAACCTTGTATTACCCTTAAGAAAAGACGCATCACCTTTAAAATCAAAGGCTATTTGAGTTAGTTTTCTCCCATACTTGGACTTAGCATGGGCCAGTAACTTAGAGATGCAGTAACCTGGAAAGGGAAGAGAAGGCTAGAACCTGCCACTTCTGTCAGAACCTGTGTGGTTGTTGCCCTGGTGTTGCTTTGTCCTCCCACAAAAGGAATGGCAGTCCCTGTCTGCCAGCTTTCTGTGGAGTCAGCCTTTTGCCTGAAGCTGTTTGGAGCAAAATCTCTGGGTTAACTGGCCAGGGTTAAACACTAGTTTTCCCTAGAACTCATTGTTTTGCAGAAGTAATTAGTCCATGAGTTCAGATACAAAAATTACCATCCTTCTGCCTTCTGTGTAAGCTGATGTAGCAGCACAGGATTTGTCTAATTGGGTTATCTTCAGATGTGGACAGCCTCTGTCTGAAACCTATGTGGTCTGAGTGGGGGCTTGGGGACACAGGGCAGTGATCCACAAACCAAATAACCTGACTATTTCTAACTCTGCCTTGGAGCTGGGTGACTGAGGAGTCTCTCCCACAGAAGCAGCAAAGGTGGAGTAGTCAAATATGTTAAGATGACAGTTGAATACTGAATGTGATTATAGGATACCAAAGTCTGACTCCAAGACTAGATTTGAGCTGGAGAATTCCTCCCTGTCCTATTTTAACCTTATTTGTATTCTGGTTTAATAGCAGAGCATGATTCAGGCCAAGCCTTGAAGCCTGTGTTAGTTGATGATGTGCATACCTGCTTAGCAGGAGTCTTAGCTGTGGTATGAAAAATGCCTTAACTGCCTTTTCTATGGAAACCTACAGTACTTGGGTAATGCTGCAGTATTTGACAACTCATGAAGTGGGAACCTTTCCCTAACCTCTGTTTTAACTGTGACTTAGGTGTACTTGCTCTTCTAGATGGGGGTATCACTTTTAGTTTAGATTAACAGGCTGCTGCTGTTGACTGAAGGTCTAACAGAATAGCCTGGTCTGGGGGGCTGACCAGTAATTTGTTTAGGTTGAAAACCTGTTGTCCTGAATTACTATGTGTTCTTGCAGCCATTGGGTTGAGTCAATCTGATCTGAAATTAACTTACTGGAGATGGAAGTTACCAATTCTGCATAGATGGGGAGAACAATCTTAAGGCTTTATAACCTAGATGAATGTCTCAGACTGTCTTGTCAGCTGTGGTCTTGTACAGAATATACAGATGCTGTGTAAATCGTGCCTCCTGCCATTTAGCATAGCTGAACATGTCTGAAGTTCCAGTGAGTTTCTCGCTTGTGTTTTTGTTCCAGGGTAGACATAAGTGTAGAGAATTTCAAGTCCTGTTGATTAACTTATTTTCCTACTTACTGGATGATTAAGCAAATGTAGTAGGCATAACCCAAGAGACAGTCACATTCATTGCAAGTCAGATTGACTTCATTTCAGTCATGCATTCAGATTTTTAATGTAATAGCAGTGCCCATGAGAGGAATATGCAAAGGACTGTTTCATGCCTTGCAGGTGTCTAGATTTTTGGTGTGAAATCTGGTACTACTAGCAGATCATGAAGAATGCTGTGTGGCCACAAGTGCCAGCACCATAATTTCCTTCAAAAGTTATGTGTATCAGGGGATTGTGTAGGTGTGGATTTCTGAACTGGCTTTCAGTGTGATCTTTTAGCAATGATCTGGCTCTTCTATCTGGAATTCTTCATTTCATTATTTGAGGCTGGCATGCTCCATTTTCTGCTGATACTGTCTGGTTTTTTACTGTACATGTGGATTACCCTTATTTAGTACACTGCTGCTTATGTGATGGGGATTTGTTTGCAGTGTGTCAAAATGTTTTATCTGGGTATGTACAATGATGAGTCTGTGCAGGGCACAGCACTTTAGCATCCTTGTAAAAGACTGGTGTGTATTGAATGCTGAGCTCTTTGAAAAACTTGGACTGACTAGGGAATCTCATTCAGTGCAGGCATTAAATTTGAGATGCATTATGCTTTTAAAGTTGGTAAGCTGAAACATGATAAGCATCCAATGGTAGAAGGTTTGACAAGAGATGCATGTCACTTGTTAGCCATTGGACTGATGCTGAAAATACATTATACATTATTGGTCTACATCATGCTCAAATTTTCTTTATATTAGTATTAAGAAACACTGTTGCATTAGCTAGTGGGCAGTTAGCTCTTGGTGTAGGCATCTGCATACTGAGCTAAGATAAGATAGTGTTTTTCTCAGATATGAAGCCAAGATAATTACAGCAGGAAAATCCTGCTAAAACTGCTCTTGCTTCAGCTAGCTGCAGAAATCCTTAAACATGTTATAATTACTAGCTGTATGGTTGAATTAACAAATGGGTAGCTCATCTGTTTCCTGAAATGTGGAGGAGATCCTACACTGAATTAAAATTTGAGTGTAAGAGTGAATACCTGAAACTTGCAGAGGTTAAGATAAGCTGTCACTTAAAAGAAAATGCCTTCTTTGCACTCTGAAAGCCTTTCTTTAATTCTAAACTTCAAATGCCTGTTTTCTT
The DNA here is from genome assembly GCF_000737465.1 of Haliaeetus leucocephalus. Lineage (NCBI taxonomy): Eukaryota > Metazoa > Chordata > Aves > Accipitriformes > Accipitridae > Haliaeetus > Haliaeetus leucocephalus. Next base: position 528,441 of record NW_010973436.1, read on the forward strand.
TGGTAAGAAGTCCCCATAATTCTGCTTTGAAAAGTCATGTGCCTGTTTGCACTGGCAGAAGTGCGGGCATTATTTAGTGGTAACTAAATATACCTTTACCTGTGTGGTGACACAGCTTTCTCCAGTATTGAGATTGGCAATTAATAGCTATCACCTGATACAGAATAACTTCTATGATTCATTAAATGGAGGAGGAGGAGGAAATGAGCTGGAGCCCATGGTGGATTGGTATGAACTTTGTTGTAAATTGCTGGTCTTATCTGCAAGATCTGTTCGAAGATGGTTCTGGTGCTGTTCCAGGGGAATGCAGTGCAGCAGAATCTGATTTCCACCCACTCTGCCCTCTGAATAAGCAATGTGAATACCTTTTAATGTGTTAATGTCTATATTATATATATAATTATGTACATTTCTAATTTCTATAGTAAGCATGCCACAGTAATTGTATGATAAAAATCTTTTAGCTTTATGGATAGTATAGGTAACATAACCATACAACGCCACATGCTGCCACCTTCTTCCTACAGAGCGAATTTTTCTCAAAATTCAGAAAGGGCTTTTGTGCCTCAGATATTTCAAACCCTGTCAGACAGATAACATTCACCCTAGCAGCCTGTTGCTGAAAAGCATGAACTTGTTTAGGAGAACATAGCTCTCGAGTTAGAATTGGTAAGTGAGATTTTAATTAAAAGTAAAGAAGTAATAGGGTTACTCCATTATTCTGGTGGAAAAAGTAGAGGTAAGATTGCAGACTACATTGCTTTTGGCAGTTTTAGGAAAATACAAAGCATTGTCTGACAAAATAGGCAATATGACTTGGTAGTAAAGATTCTCTGGCTCTACCATCTTCCTTTCTCCACAGTGTAATAGTAAGGAGTTGGAGAATGACGTTGCATGGGCAGTTTAGAGTGATTTCTTGTGAAAATTTTTAGGAACTAGTAAAAAAGCTAAGGGAATAGCAGTGTCAATTCATTACTTTGCCAATATGCTGCTGTAAACAGGCATATAGTTTTTGATTGCCTTGTCCCAAGCCTTCAGTCTTGTTAGGCCTTCTGTTGACATACTGCTTCCACTCTGGCAAATTCTCTAGGACAAGCAAGGAAGATGTCATTCTGTGCTTGACTGTGTGCTTTTAGGTCAAGTCTGCATGAACATTGTAACAGTGCAGATCTTGACATCTGAAATACAATGCTGCTAATGTGCTACCCCATGCCATTCTCTTCTGATGTTTTTAAATGCCTGTATTTCTGCCAAATAAAACTTTGTTTGCCTTTGCACAAGGTCATGTTTTTCTTTATATAAGAGATGCTTCACAGAAGCAAAACTGCAGTTGTCACTATTTATAATGCACAGCTATTTTAATGTAACAGGATGGCTTTTTCACTTTCCCTGCTGAAGCATTGTAACAACCTAAGATTTAAATTATTTTGTAGATTTTTCAGTCAATGCATTTGTACCTTTGAATTCACTTTGTTTTTTACAAGCCTTAAAAGTTTGGGAAGAAATATCAGCCATGGTACTAAATGTAGAGATACTGTATCTTGTATAGGAACTGTAAATTACCGAAGGTTGGGAAAGTACAGAGGAAGTATAACTGAGGCTCTTGTCAGGAATAAGATGCTGGACCAGGTGACTCCTGATCTTGCCAGTTCTTACATCATGTTTATAAGGAATTACTTCAAAAGAAAAGATGTTTCTTATTTGAACTCTGAAAACAGGGACTGGGCTTAAATTCAGTGGTAAAGAGCTGAAGAACAATTTTCTATCATATTGCTGAACTCCATTGGAAGTGCTGAGGGATTTTTTTGTGCATATGGGCAAGGTGATAATGATTAATCCCTTCCCTCTATCTTGGTCTGAACTAGAGGGAGGACTAATTATGTAACTTCCAGACTGTGCAAAGACTTTGATCTACAGATTTCTTCTAAAAGTTGAGTGAGAGGATTAAAGACTTGTAGTCTCAACTGGCTATTAATGGAGAGAAAGAATGAGAGCATGATGAAGTGGAAGAGATTACATGGTCTAAAGGCTTATAGGTGCTGGCTGATAAGAGGCTGAGAAATACCAGGAGACAAAATAAACAAAAAAAGGGTAAGAGTCACATGAGGAGTTGTGTCTTCTGTGGAGCTTTCAGTGAATTGGGCTGGTTAAAACCCAGTCTCTTCATCTTTCTGATGCCATGTGCCTGTCCATTAGCTTTCTGAAGACCCTACTTTCCATGGCCAGCTTCAAGTGACATAAAACATGTTAACTTGTTTAAAGATACTCTTAGTTCTTGTGATGCTGTCAGGTTTCCTCAGTGGTTTGTAAACCTTCCAGTCATCTTCCGGAAGCATGTTTCACAGTTTCTCTGTAGCATTATTTTGGTTTCCCTGGCCTGCATCAAGAGCTTGGAGTACTTGAGCACAAAAAGTTAAATTCTTTTCAAATGTTTGCTAGAAAACAATAGCTGTAAATACTAAGTGTGAGGGTCTAGAAAACATGCCAGAAACATTTAGGAAATACTTTCTTTTAATAATTAATATAGATAATTAGAAATGCAGGAAGGCTTAGGAAGTCTTAAGTGAATTATTCTTTCTGAGAAAGAAAGGTAGTGCATCTTAGTCAATTTAAAAAGAAGTACTCCAACCTGTTAGATGAGCTCAGTTCTGCTTTAAGGTCTACCCCAGGTGTCCTATGTACAAACACTTACTGGTGTCACAAGTGGTCTCAATTTTGGCCCAATATGTGCAACAGTAATTGTGTTAAATCAGCTGCAAAATTGAGCAGTTTTTGAGGCTGAGGGAAGAACAAGATTTAAGCCTTTCTTTGTGGGTTGTCTTGATCATAGGCAGGAATATTTAAATTTATAAGATTGGGACTGAAGATCAGATGGTCATGGCAAAGCTGAAAAAAATTTGCAAGACAACTGTACAGGCTTGAGTTTCTGTCCATATGGATACAATCAGAGCCCCAGAAAGGCTGTCCCAAATGTGTTGCATTAATACTGGTTAGGCATTTCTCTCACTTCAGCTTTGTTACCTTTTGGAGGTGATGGGTGATGTTTCACTGCTACTACACTGTGCTGAGGGCCTGTTTGCAGCTCTTCCTAAAGAGCTGCAGTTCTTTAATCTCTAAATATTTTAGGATTGAAATGGTGAGATACTATTGTTGGTCTCTATCTGCATACTGCTACTTAAACATCAGTCAGCTTTGCTACTCGGGCAATTCATTGAACAGCCATGAGTGAAGGAGGTACTTCGGCAGTTCATAACTCTCCCAAACTGTGTGCCTTATGTTTGGTGGGTAAGACTTGCTTTTCCAAACATACCTGAAAGTGAGTTACCTATAGTCTGAGTGAGGTGCCCTAGGATTCTTTTGCACTGTCAAGGGGATGAGGGGAAAGAAGATAACAGGAACAGGGGACTTTTTCTGTCCATTCTAAATGGTTAAGTTAGAATGAAGTGAACTTCTGAAGTGCCTGTTCAAGGCCTAAGGTGTCAAGTCCAGACCTATGCATTTAACTTCTAGAGGCTTGAATTGGGACAAATTCCTCTGTCCAAAATGGCTCAAACTTTCTGAGAATCTGTTCTTACCCTGTGGTTTTAATCTGTCATTTCTGTGAATTTCTCTAAGGCAGTGACCTCTGAGGTTTACTAGCTGTCAATGTTAAAGTTCCTTTTTCAGAGAATGCTGCTGTGAGTGGCTTGTTGCAGTGCTTCACATTAGGAATGAATTCCAAGCAGTGTTCTTCAAGAAGGCTGCCAAGACCTTAAGCATCTTCATGTTACTTTTTCTTTTGTTAGAGCTCTGTGGCTACAACTGTCACATACATTTCATAGTCTTACATCATTATCACTTGCAAAAGCTACTTTTTAGTCAGTTACACTGAGAGTAGAGATCTTTGTGGCTTTTCAGTTATTTCAAAATCCAGTTTGTAGAACCTGCCTTGGGTGAATGCTGTTGGTATGCATTGTTGCAAAGAGATGCTAATGTACCATTTTGAGCCTGGCATTGTTTTCTAGCAGTTCTGGAGTTGATCTTGTGCAATTCTGTGCAAGTTGTCAAAGCCGTGTCCCATGCCGAATTACTTTCAGTTTTATGTCTGTAGCTGCTGTTAAACAAGCTTAACTGCTGGCTATCACTATCCCAGTCCTCCCTTCTCACCCATGCAATCATGTTTTTGCTCTTACACTGCCTCTGGCACTAAGGTTTGTGTTAAATTGGCAAAAAACTTACGCCTTCTTGTGGGAAGAGGGGCATAGTTTTCCTTTGCTGTCATGAACTAAGATGGCTCAGTGTAGGATCAGCTGGGTGGTGGAGTGGGGATCAGGGAAGCATGGGGTACCATGGGTCAGCTACAGCTGCTGTCAAAACCACAGGCTTGACTGTTCTCTGCTGATTGGGACAAAATGGTTTCTGCCTTTGTTCTTCACAACTTATATGGAGTGTTTATGTGGAAGGCAAAAGCATGTGCATGTATGTATGGAAGTGTCCCAGTCACGTCTCTGAATACATTATAGAACAGTTTCTGCCATTGTCCACAAATGCTTTTGAAAATGGTGTTAATGTCTTGCAGTAAGCACATATGGCACCCAGAAATGGAGGGTTTCCTTTTATCTGACTTGCCTCATAATTCAGGCAACAGTTACTGGCAGTTCTATGCAAAGTACTCTTCTGTTTCTTGTTTTACTTTTTGCTATGTGTTTAGTGTTTATCTTCCTCTCTCTGTTTTCAAATTCTGTGTCTGTTTCTTTACTTGTTCACTGCTGTTGCAGATATCAACAGTGTGTTTAAGTTCCAGCTTTGTCTATTACAGCATATGTGCACTGGCTTCATTATCTTCACTGCCTACAAGTATTTAATGTCTAGTGTCAGATTTGCCTGATGATGCTGAGTGGGGCAGCTTGACTGCATATTGATTTACACCTTGTTTACTTTTGATTAGATGTATTAAATACTCGTATGTGTTTGTTGCAGATACTTCTCTAAAGCACCTATGTGCTGATACACCCATTTTTTGCAAATGGTAGGTGCTGGCAGATCAAGAGCAATCCTTACTGTTGCACTTGTGGTCACTAGAAAGCTTTTCTTGTTCAGTCTTGTACTTCCTTGCAAAAGGTGCTCTGAATTCTGGTGGAGACTTTGAATTTTTCCATCATCTTCATCAGATGTGTGTGGTTCCAGATATGAACACAATAAGCTAGGCTTCCTTTGCAAAAAACTCTCAACTTCGTGCATTTTTGAGGGCCTGACTTCTGTTTATTTTGGTAGTTTACTGACTGTAGAGCTCAAGTTCTCTGTGTTGCCAAGTTGTTTAATCACATCCTTTCCCCTTTGAATGCCTTCTGGCTCCCCAGCTGGTTTTAAACCTGCATGCCATCTACCAGTTTCTGTATCAGTCTGTCTTGTATGATTTATGCAGTTTCTTACCACCTTTGCTTTGCTAACATTGTCACCTTTGTCATCAGTATTGTCTGAAATTTTCTCTGCCTTAATTCATGTAATTTTTACATGTTCTCCAATGTACCTGAGTGATCTACAACTATATCTGCATGTTTAAATCCCTTCTAGAAGCAGTTTTTCCATGGCTCTTCATCAGTGAATGATAGTGGTTTAACAACCAAACTTTTTCTTATGCTCTGACTCCTTGTCTATTCAGCATTGGACTGTAAATTTTGAGTGCATTTTAAGTGATCCACAAGGGCTTAAATGACTTTGTGCATACTTGGTGTTTGAAACCTGGGTAGTAGCTTGCTGCGGAGGGTTGAGGGTTTGGGTAGTATCTGTATATTTGAACTAGGCATGTAAAACTATCCTGAATGTAGCTGTTGGTTACCCAAGCACAAGGATCCCCTGAATACTACCCTACTGCACAAGCTAATGAAGTCTCCTTATTGCCTCTTTAATGTTACTCTTTATATGTCTAAAAGCAAGTGAATCCTGGAACATATATCTGGGTAATCAAGGGGGATTTCAGCTGTAGCAGAGGCAGGAAACTTGACTGGGAGCAAGGTTTGTTAATTAAACATTTTCTGCAAAACCAGCTTCCCTCCTTGCCTGGGCCTGTGTAGTGTCACTGAGTTGTGGAGAGGAAGGCGGTGGGTTTATCTGTGGCAGTGCAATGTGTCACCATTTTGTGATAGCAGGCTTCAGAAGACTGGCAGAAGTTAGTGTTCTCTGAGTTGGTTTTTTTTGGTTGTTTTTTGTTTGTTTTAGTGTTGCTTCTATTCACCCTGTGCAGAAACCACAGCTGAGTTCAGATACTTTGGGGGGAACAGTTGTGATGGCACTTTCTGTTCCACTGCAGCTGAGGGGCTAGGGGTGGAAAAGCTGCATCTTCATTTCTGAAATAGTTTTTTCTAAGAAAAAAAAAAGCCTTGTGGTTTTATGCATCATGGCAAGTTGTATTTCCCAAGTTGCTCTGTTGTTGCCAGGGCTTTGTAGTGGGGTTCACTTTCCCAAGCACTGAGGTCTGGAGCTGAACTAGTCACTCAAGGCTTCCTGTACAGTCAATGCAGAGAAGTAAGGGGATTTTAGGGTACGGTTACTCTGACTTGCTTTAGACACCTACTTTAAGGTAATGAACCTTAAAGCCTCACATTCACCGAGTGCTGCATTGATGACTGGTCCATTGTCAGCCTCCACACTTAACCGGAAGAATCCCAACCTCTGCCTGTCCTGCCTGGAAGTGGGATTGTCCCACACTGCTGCCATTTGCTATTAGCATGTTGAAGAGCAAGAAGGTACAACCCTAATTTGTTGAGCATGAGTTAGCAGCTGCTGGAGAGTGAAGTGAGGCGTGTGAAACAGCACCTTAGCTTTGCCTTTCCAGTGCTTCCTACGGTTGTGGTTTGCTTATCCTTGTTCTTATGGCAGTCTGGCCCAGGATTTGGAGTAAGACTTTACTCAGCCTTTAATAGTAGCTAATGATAGGGTATGGGACTTCAAGAATTTTATTAATAAAAGTAATGCTGAAGGCAATTGCACAACTGTGGAGGACTTTCTATATTTGAGCAGAGGTATTTTAGTCCTCCACATGCTTGCCAGCTGTTTTTACCTGTCTATTGACATAGTCCCCACTAGGAGCTGTGTGCAGCTGTGGGACTTCCGTCCTTGGCCGGCTCAGTTCTAGCCCACAAATGAGGCTCAGATTTCCTGCCTACCCCTTCAGTGTGGCCCCTCTGCATGGTTTCCTGTAGCTGACATCTTCAGCCTGCAGTCTGAAGAGTTAAGAGCTAGTGGTGCTTGTTAGGCTTCCCCAGAGTGCAGAAGGCATCATAGAGACATGGAGCAGACATGTCAGGCAGCACAGAGGAGGGCAGTGGCATGGAATGCAGCTTCTGGAAGAAAGGCAAAAAAAGTACCAGGGCATCTATGTATTGAAACCAATGTCTCTCTTGTAGCAGAAGTTGCCAGCAAAGTACCTAATTCTCTAAGAATGCTTCTGCTGAGACTCAGTTAGCCAGGACACAATGTGAGACAAACAGTCTGGATACCTAGCATCAAAGCAAGAGTTGGTACAATGTCTATGAGCTGGAAGCTATGCTTATAAAATGTCTATAGCCTGGTATATCCAGAATACTCCATATTTCTAACTAGAATCCTGAGACTGCAGCAGCTCTACACCAATAGTCCTTTTTCTCAAGGACTGACATCCATCGACATCTCTGGGAGGAGCTGGCTTTCTGGAAAATGTAAAACCCTTTTCTAGCCTTGATGATGAAACTCAGACTGCTTTGCAGGTTTGTACAGGCTGCTGGTTTGCCCAGGAAGACTGGTTTGGTTTGATCATCATAGATTCTGCTTACTAAATCTGTTTGTTCCCAGGAACCTATTTTCTTAAAGAGCTGAGAGGCTCAGCATATTTGCCTCCCTGCCCTGTATTGTGATCATCTAAACACAAAGTATTTTAATTAGGGCAAACTGCTGATAAAATGAGTCCTTTGACTTCAATGGAGTTTCACTTATCTATGACTTATAAAAAAAACCCCTGACTGTAAACTCTGTATGTGGTGCTGATTGTCTAAAACTTGGACTTTCATGGGTAGGATCTTCTCCAGCTTGCTTCCAGCTAATTCTGGAGTGAAGCTTGTGTAATATTAGCATCTTTTCTTAAGTATTGCTAATTGTAGAGCCTCTGGGAGCAGTTGGGATAGCTTTTTCACTGTCCAAAGTGCAGACATCTTCTGTTTGCTTGGAGGCCCAGGGTATGGTCTTTGCTAAAGCTCATCTCGGTGTTCCTGTTGTCCCATGCTGATGCAGCCAGCACTCAGTGGGTGCCAGAGGAGCTGGCTGCAGTAAAAGCTCTTGCTGTGATACAGAATTAAACTGAACAGACTCCAGGCTGCTGGGATGAAAGGTGCCCTCTCCTGACTGAGGCCTTGCTTCTTGCTAGCAGCTCCCCTCTGTGACTGCCTGTTCTTAGCACTGGGATTAACAGCTCTGTCATGTGTGCCTGGAAACAGATGGGATGTGATTCCAAGTTACCAAGTATTCAGTCTGAATTAATGCTGACTTAACTGGAATTACTCTGTTTGAACTGGTATCCAGCCTTTGTCTGAAAAGGAAAGGTGGTCGAGGATAGCATGGGCATGTACATAAAAGGGGGAAAGACTAATTTTTTTTTTAGTGTCTGAGTCGGGTATATAAATGCAAGTAAGTCAGTATAGGCTTTCATATGATGTTCATAACAAGGTGCTACAGACAGGTGATGGCTAGTGCAGAAGAGTGAAGGGGAGGCTTGCACTAGTAGGAAAGTTCACAGTATGGCTCCCATCCAAGAAAACGCAAACTGGGATTAGCTAAATATCCCTACAGGTTGATGGGACTTTCTGCAAACAAATGGTGTGTGAAGAAAGCTGTGCTGAAGCAGTGTGTAAAGGGACACTCAGGTGTGATGGATTCTGGATGGATGTTCTATTTGGAGCTCACAGCCTGGCACAGGACTAGGCACAACAGAGTGAGGATGGAGGAATTGCCAAGGAAAAATCCCTGACCTAATGAAGAGTACTCAGCTCCAGTCAGAAGCCTTGACACTCCTCACCTTGGGTCAGCCTGATCCCTTATTTCTTGATGTCTCTGCTAGGTCACTGCCAGGACAGCAGCTGCTCTGTCTCTTGGGTATAATACTGAACTGCAGCAAATGGGGAAATTCTGCCCACTGGGAACAAATATAACAGGCTTGAAGAAAGCCTATCTAATAAAAGGTTTTAATTAATGACAGTCAACTGAACCATGAAGAAGGAATGTCTGCATTCTCATTCCAACTGAGTGAAATCTGTTTTCCTTTCTGCAGTTGGTGTTTCTGTAATACTTGGGATTCATCATGGAATCCAGAGCCATTGATTTCTAAGCCAGACAGTACTGTGCCACGTTAATCCCCTGAATATAACAAACACTCTGCAGATGTCACAGCAGAAGGAGGATGCAAGAGAAGGCAGTGTGCAAAAGTATGCTTTTGTGTAGATGAAGTGTTTATATTAGCAGGTAGCAATGTGGAAAGACAAGCAAGATGCCTGATGGGGTATGCAGACCCTCCAGGGCTTACTACTTGCCTTGAATCTCCATCTTATCCAGACCTGAGCCACCTTGCCCTCCCTTCAAGGCATCTGCTTTTTATCCTTGTATGTAACTATCAGCAGAAATGGTCCTGCTAAACATGGTCCTTCCAGCTCTGATGGAACAAGTCCTCAGGGAATCATTACCAAAAAGACTTTATTTGCTGTACATCAGAAACCACTGGTCTTTAAGCATCCTTGAAACTCTTGGGGAAACTCTCAGACCCAAAGCCACAAAAGTAGTGTTGCTCAAAGTGTTCTCCTCTGTGCCAGAGACCCTTGAGTCTTGGATGTGATGCAGAGCAGCTCTTCCTAGGTGATTGAGCAGTTAAGTTTTCTCTCCAGATAGTGGTATTGGATAGGTGATTTATAATGGAGGTTCCCTTGGTATAAAATGAAAGTATAGAACAGATCTGGTGTATTTTACATACATGGTTTAAGATTTCTGTCTAAACTTGCTTCTGCTTTTGTAGAAGAGGTAGGTTTGTTGACTTCTGTCAGCTGTAGATAAAATTCAGCAAAGGAAAAGGCAGGACCCTCTTCCCAGAGTTCATGGAAAGCTGACATGCTCCCAATGGCCGAGGTCTGCCCAGGGCTCTCAGAACCTGAGCCTGGCTGTTGCCCCAAGGCCTGATCAGGCTGTGACTGCTGGGACCAGCGTGTCCCCGCGAGGGTGAGACTTTCAGAAGAGCTCGGCTCTTCGTCCTGACACCCAGTGCTGTGTCTTCTTGAGACCAGTGCCCGGCTCAGACCCGCCACCTTCCCTGACTGAACACAGCTTCCGAGCCCTCGGCGTGTCGGACAAGGGCCTGTGCTGCTGGGCTCAGAGCAGGTTACTCGTTCTCTGTGCCCTTGGCAGTGCGGGGTGGCTGTGCCTGGGCTGGGAGGTGTCCAACAGCCCTCAGTGTTTCAGTCCTTGGTTCTGTGTGGGTTTGCAGCCAGGAGGGTTCCAGTGATGATGGCTCAGAGTGGAAGAACCCTCCCTTTGCTGTTGTCTGCATAAATACACTTTGTAAAAGCTGTTTCTGGGGTTTTTTTTCCCTCCACTTTTAAGTGAGGAGAAAAATAGGGCTCACTGTCTTAAACTGGCAGTGAGTGCTCTGTACTTAATTTTACTTACTCTGATGGCAAGGAGGAGTTCAGATTGCTGACAACTTCCTCCAAATGTTTCATGTGGGTGGTGTTGATCTGTGGTAGGGGAATGACTGAGAGATATGGAATTGATGTGATGGAAGTTTATGCTGTGTTTGCACATGAGAGCAGCTTTCAATTGATTAAACTACCTGAGGGCCTTGGACCCTCATCACCTGCTGCTTCCATGTGTGGAGATCTTGTCTGTATTTGACTTTTTTAGCTGCTATGTTAATAACTAGTGAGCATCTCTCTAGGTTTTATTAAAAAATTTTAGGCCAGTAAGTGAAGTTTTATTAAAAATTGCAGCATGAGCATTGTGTGCTTGTCTTAAAAGTTGTGATTTCCTTTTATTTTTTTTTTTCCGGCTAAATGGTAGGATGTCACAGCACAAAGACTTACTCTCCTCTGGAACAATCGCTAGAAATAACGATGGCAACTGTCGGTGCCCGGCTACTTCAGCGGCCCC
>NW_010973436.1:540567-540879 GCF_000737465.1 Haliaeetus leucocephalus
AGGCGCGTGACGGGGCGGGGCGGCCGCCGCCCCCTCCCCCCGCCCAGGCCGGGGCGGACTCTTTTTCTCTCGCGCTCCAGCTCCTTGTGCCCCCCCTGTACCCCCCCCTCCCGGCGGAGGCGCACGTCCCGTTCCAGCGGCGCTCGGCGGTCCAGCGGCTGTTGGAGGATTGTTCGGAGCGGCGGCGGTGGCGAGCGGCCCCCGGCCCGGGCCATGGCCGAGTTCCTGCCCCCTCCCGAGTGCCCCGTCTTCGAGCCCAGCTGGGAGGAGTTCGCCGACCCCTTCGCCTTCATCCACAAGATCCGGCCCATC
>NW_010973436.1:540889-606935 GCF_000737465.1 Haliaeetus leucocephalus
GGGGGAGCCGGTCGCGCCGCGCTGCCCGCCTCGCCGGGCTCGGCCTCCCTCCCTGCCCCCGCCGCTCGGCCCCCAAAAGTTACAAGTCGGCCGGAGCCCCGCGCCTGGAGCGGCTGCTGGGGGCGAGCGGTTCCCCGTGCCGAGCCCCGGAGGAGGCAGCTGCCTGGGTGTTGCCCTCCATGTTGGCATTGTGGTGGTGTAGGGCTGTGGAGACCTCTCCTCGCCCCTCTCCTGGCTCGGCGGCGGCCTCCCTCCGGCCCTGCCCCGGTCTGGCTCAGGTTGAATACAGGTAACTGTTTCCTCAAGTTGAACAGCAGCAAACTCCGCAGCTGTGAGTTTGGCTGGTGTCTTTGCGAGCTGAATCCTAGACAGACATGGCCACCATTTTAGAACGCGATACACAGTGGGAAGAGTAATAAGCCTTCATCTTCATCATCATCATCTCGACCGATGGTGTAGGAAGCTCAAAACTGAGGTGTGAATTCTGATATCCTTTTGTTGGTCGACTCAAATTTACTGAGAAATACTGCAAAGATCTTGGAACCATAGTTTGTGTAGTCAGAATTGTTAGTTCGTTTAAAGGGATAAACAACCGCTCTGGTGAGGAGAGGGGCTCCTTAGAGTAAAAATCTAATTAACAAATGCACGTGAACCGTCTTTATTTTGAGTGAATCGCTCTTATCTCTAAGTGGAGGGTGGTGCAAGTCTGGGGTGGTGTAGCTGGCTTGAGGTAGTTAACATGACGGCAACAACTAGAATGCTAAACAGCAACTGAGATCTCATCCAGCAAGAGGTGAAGCTGACAAAACATTTCTGCAGACTTAAGTTTTGTGAGTGGGACTATGAGTTCAAAGAAATAATGTTCAGAAACAATGTTCAGAAACACATGCTCCTCAGTTTCATGTTTTGATCATTGCCGGGACTCCTGTTGGTAACCATCCTTTTCCTTCCAAATTAAAATAGAAGTAACTCACTGTGTTACTGTCCGAGATGATAGAAATGTTTGTAGCAGACTGAATAATGCGAATATCATCGGAGAGGAAGATGTTTCTGTTCTCTGGATGAAGAGTCCTGGTTTGCAGTGGTATGAACACACACAAGAATGCTCTTGAATTTATATCTAGGTAGAATTTTCCAGTGCCCCTTTTCGTGCAGTGTAGCCAAATGCTGACATAGTTAAGGGGGTGCGATGGTTTTCATTATACAGTCAACATTGAACTTGCGTAATATTTTTGAGTAGAATAATCTTTTGGGGTTGTATGTTGTCCACAGTATTTCAGCTACTGTGAGCAGAACATAATTTTTTATGAAGGTTTTTTTCTTTGGTGATTTATTTAAAAAAAATATCATCTGTGTTTCTTGGCTGCTTGTATAAAAAGCTAAAACCCTATAATAAAGGCTACTTGTAAGCTATATTATCTGTTAGAGACTCATAAATGAATAGCTCTCTTAAGGAATGAGTTACTTGTTACAACTGCATTTTCAGCATACTCTAATCTTCACTTACTAAAGAGCTAATATCTGTCTATATTTATGATCATATGTTTCACTGAGCGTATTTATAAGTAGGATGAAAATAGTTGGAGCTGCTGAGGACTGAACACCTAATAGTTGTATGGAGCCTGGCTTTCATGAGAGCTTAGCTACCATGGCTCTTATCTACCCTAGATAATTACTTGGATGACTTGTGCAAGTGCAGTTGTTTGTTCACCGGCCTAGAGCATAGAGGGAGCTCTTCCAAATCTACCAGAAAAAGCCTTGAAGTTGACGTAGTTCCTGGCCTTCCTCCTGAGAACAGGAGACACAATGAATATTCAGTTATTGTTCTTGTCTGTGTAATCAAGTGGTTTATAATACCGTGAGCTACAAACTATACTGACCTTTTCACAAAATCATACATGTTCCAACGGAATGCATTGTTTAGCAACGGCCTATGTTTGAAATCTTCATGCATCCAACTGAATCTTTTGCCTGCGTTCTTAGTCCGGTTACGTGCCAGTAAGCAGATAAGCAGCACCATGAACTGTCAGGATCTGTGCCAAAAAATGAATTAAAATTTGATTGCTGGGTTTGCATTATTTTAGCTTAAACTCTGCTGGATAATTACTAGCAGTTGAATTTGTGCTTTTGTATCTGAACTGCAGTACGGAATGATGTTGTGCGAGACTGGTGGTGCCCAACTGTAGCTTCAAAATTTGCTCATGAAGAAGGTCTTACTCCTAAGCTAGTGTTGATGTTTCAGCACCAGAACATGAACAGGAGAGCTCCCTGTTCTCTGAAGGACTAGGGTCATCTTTCTTCTTCTCCTGTACTTTTCTGCTAGTGTTAGTTGGGCACCAGGAAAGCTTGGAGAAAACCACATCTGTGGTGGCTTCTCTTGTGTGGCAAGTTTCAAGGACAGTGAACTGTTTTCTGAGTGGGGTATCGAGGCCTCTGACATACTGTAGACATCTGGGTGGAAGATAGTGGATTCTGGGTGATCATTGCATGTTCACGGGATGCAAGAACGTCCAGGAATATAACAGGAGGTGTAATTTCTGCATAGCAGTTTCCAGTTGAGCACTCAAAAGAAGCTTTCTTCCTCTTCGTTCCAGTTCAGTTTGTTCCAGTCATCACTGATGACTTAGTTTTGCTCTTATTTGGGTGATTCTGGGATACTGCAATGACTGTCTTGTGGAGGGTGCAACAATAACCATATTCACTAACACTGTTTTGTATGGAACAGCAAAGCGAAGGTTTTTTGTCAACAGTCTTGAGCGTAAATAGACAGTCCCATTGGCAGCAAAGTGTTCAGATGAGATATGGGGCTTTACCGCTGGTGGTTGCTTCTGGTCAGTAACGTGTTATGTAAATTAGAGATTCTTTGACTCTTTGCTGCTGAACTGAAGCTGGGGAGCTAGGTGCAGAAAAGTGGATGCTGTAGAACTTTTTGCAGTCCATCGTGTGCTGTTTTGTAGTTAGAATTTTCTTCTGTGAACTGAAAACATCCTTTATTAGGATTTCTTTCTTTAAATGGTAATCTGGAACAGTGGTTTATTCTGAAACTTGGCATGTCAAGTGGTGGTCTTACATTCTGGAAGATTTTATGATACCTCTGCAAATTACTGGGGGCATTTAGAGGAGTGAAATGAAGCATTGCTTGAGAATGGTATCGTTGTTTGAAGTAGGTAGGTAATAGTAATTAATGAAAGCAAACAGTCTAACAAATTTGAAGTCTAGCTTTAAGAATAAAAGGTAAGATGTAGAGCATATGATACTGTTCCTGCTCCATGTTTTTATTGAGAAATGGACTCTTTCTTCCGCTTCATTGTGTAGTTGCTTTTCTGCCGTGAAGAAATAGCTAACAACAATTACTTAAGCCTAACTTGCCACGTTAATCCATTTCAGAATATACAATATTGTACAATATAATAGAAACGTCACAATTTTCCCATGGCCAAACATGAAAATTGAGAAAATTCAGGCTGAATTTAATTGCTTTAAATAACGTGAATATGGGGAGGCGTACAGTTAAGGCCTCCAAGTAACCTTAAGCCTGCCTTGATAAAACTAAGCATTTTAAGATTAGAAAGTCTCTATTAATCTAGCTGAAATCTTGAAGGGATTGACACTGGAGTTCTCTAAATTATTGACTCACATTTTTCAGTAAATTCTGGAATGCTGGGAAACTTTCAAGAGGACAGGAGGGATTAACTTTCTTATGGGTTTAAATTCTTTATGGGTGCAAGATTTGTTGACCACATCTCGTTCCAGGGTGGAACAATGGCTGATACAGTCCTGAATAGGAACTCAAAAGGTGATAGTATGAAATATGATTGTATGAAAACTGGCATTGTCCAATTAGTTTTGTTTTCTGTGAGACTATATATTTGGTTAAGTCAGTTGTGTCATCAGGATCTGAGACCTGTAAATTAACTGAGTGTTTCAATATTCTAATTGTAATAATTGTTATTGTGCAAAATCGATATCATGCTGAAGGAATCACAAATTATTTCAACTATTAATGAGAATTTGTAATGAAGGATATGTTTCTAATGGTCTTTCAGAACCTCAAGCCAAGGGTATCTAATGTTCATTAAAAGTCTAGACGAACAAAAGAAATTATTCCATACAGGTAGCAGGTTTATGGCGGGTAGCTCATTGTTATAGAGGGATCCCGATTGCCTAATAAACAATGGATGTTATGAAACAGTAATCATTTAAGTAGGACTCAATGTGAGGTTTTACATTTAGGAACAAAGGTGCGTATGTTAGTCTTAGAGGAGGGAGGATTGTGGAAGAATAACTGTGGATCCTTATGGAAACCAGTGTAGTGCTAGAATGGATGCTTTGGCTAAATGTGTGAATGCAGCTCTTGAGATTCTCAGTGAAAAATAGGGTGATTTTACCTCTCTGGTAGCATGAGAGTAGAAAATACTGCATTCAGAATACTGCGCTCATTTGAGAATTTTAAAAAGATCAGACAACTAGAGAGGGTACAGAGAAGTGTCAAGAAAGTTCTGCACATGAAAGAATGAATTCTGAAAAATTGAACCTTACAAAGCTTGAGTGGTAAAACCTAAAGGCACGGGGCTTCTCAGAACTGAGGCTGCTGCTCCAGGGATGTATTTTCAGGAGCAATGTTGATTTAAACAGTGTCTCTTCCGGCTGCTCATTCAGCTGCTTGCTTGATTTATTTTCTCATATGGAGAAAAAGAAAACACAAACAAAAACCTCTTCGTTAAGCTATAGACTAAAACCAGTTCACTTCTGGAGCAACTTTGTTGTGGGTTCTGGCCATCTCCCTGTGCTGCAGTTGTAAAACATACCACCGCTAAAACAGGAATTAATGCAGAGAATTGTTACACTTTGCCCTAAACAGGAAGTTGATCATGATGATCCCTCTGATTTGATAATGCACAGAGGCTCAGTCAGTTGATTCTATCAAAAAGAAAACAGAGAGGTAACAGTATGTAAGTGAGCTTCATAGGGAGAAAATCATAGGTACTGCGTTGTTTGTCAGTCTCGATGAGAAGCACTTGAGCTGATGGTTCCTGTTCAGCATAAGCCAGGTTCACTTGAGTTAGATAACAGGGCATGCATTTTTAACTGTGAAGGTGATCAGCTCTTAGGAAAAAAAACAAAGGGGGATGCTGGATTTGCCCCTTCCTAGCACTTTGGGATCAAGAGTGGGCGTTTTTTGGGGAAGAGATGTTTTAGTGCTGAAGTTCCTGTTCACATGCTGTCAAATTCTTGTGAAGAAAAATAGATCAGTCACTGAAACTCATTAGGAAATTTTTACTTTAAATGAAGAATTTGCTGTGTTCAGTACAGGGGACGTATGGTGAAATTAGGTAAATTCAGAGCAGGTTATTTACTGGTCTCCTCTGATCCTTAATTACCAGGAAAATATGAAAAAGGAGTATTATTTTACTAATGGCAGCTGCCATGTACAGCACTGCTGCGGTCACTGGTGGTATGGTCTCTGTGCTTCAGAAACATTGAAACATTGGAGTGTGCTTGAAGGATGATGAGAGTATCCTCTCCTTGACCCAGGCTCTTCCAGTGAGGGGTTTTCAACACTCATGCTGTTAAGCTCATTGAAAGTTTCAGATGAAGCAGTTTAGTCTGGAACTCTCTATATGGGGCAATAGTAGCAGCAGGTTTGGGGAGTTTTTGTCGGTTTTTGTTTGTTTGTTTAACTTGAGATAAACAGTGTCAGTTAGCTAAAAACCGAAATTAGAGTTTCAAACTAAATGCAGCTCCGTTCCCCAGCATTGAAACTAAAGCTGCCAGCGAATCCTTTAGGATGTGCTTTCTCTCAAGCCCAAATTACTGGATTGCATCTGGGAACTGGTGGAGGAGTGCTGCGCGCATGTTCGGGAGACCAGGTTGAGTGTTTTTAAGAGCCAGGGAGAACTTCTGGGATCATACAACGTGCCACCCTCATGTGTGTCTGAGTAAATGCTGTTCACTGAAAGTAGGTGCCTTACAAGTGAAAATGAATCTGAGCAGCTTGAGTGGAGAGTGTTGTCGACAGCCAGGGCAGCAGGCTGCAGGGATTGCTGTTGCAGCCGCAGAAGCCGCAGGGGAATTGCCTGGGCAGAGGCAGAGCCCCAGTCAGCTGAGGCTCCATGGCTGCTGATGGATGGAGCCAGCAGCGTTGTCCGTAGCTGGTCTGCTTCTGTTCTGTGATGGCTGTTAAATTCAGGTATTTTCTTAATCTGAGTTACATTGGGATTAAAATCTAGGTTTGAAAGCTGCCAGTTACAGGTCTGAAGAGGGCACAGACTGCCTCCAAAGGGCTGTGATAGGAGAGCTCCGGAAACAGTTGTCCACGCTGTCCGTGCCGCTTGCCAGTCGGACACCCTCTGGGAACATACCGCGGGATCAGACCAAAGGTTCATCTAGAACGTACTGTGTCTTGAGTGAAAATGGCAGTAGCTCTTGGGGCCGGGTGTCCTTGGATGCTGACAGCTGAGTATGACCTCACTACTGATGGATGCTCTGCTTCAAGGTCTGGGTTGATGCCTCCAAAGTGAATTGGAGATGTTGGATTCGCTGCCAGTGCACTGACCCCAACGCCCCATGCATCTCCAGCTGTTTGTGCAGTGCTGCTGGTACACTGCTTATTCTTGCCTGGTGCTGCTAGAGCCTCTGTGTCTGTTTGTTGCATGCAGTTGCCTCCATGGAGAGAAGACTGGTATCTCCTGTATGTAAACGCTGCTACCTATTCTGTGTCGATGTTCAAACCCTATGTATGGTTTCTGTCCTCTACCTTTGGGTCCCAAGGAGCAGCCGGCTCTGAAGCTTGCAAATCATCTCCAGCTTACCTGAGCTTTTATTTCTCTCCAAGTTTGGAGCTGGCACAGATACACTGGGATCTAGAGAGGCGGTTCCCACTGCAAGCTCATCTTTGGCTGTGGCTCTCAGATGGGAAGGATTTGTGGTTGTGTTTGTTCTCCCTTGCTAGTCTGCAATACATACCGGAGCCCAGTTTTGTCTCAGATGAGAAATACTCCACCAAGCTAATATTATTGAAGAGTTCTGCATGTAAGGTATGTTACTGTACCCAGCATCCCTTCTTAGCAAGGAGGAATTCAGTGTTTTTGTTGGAAGAATCACCTTTGCTCAAAATGATGAAGCAAGGACTGTGTTGCCACAAACTAGGTTAGCTGATGATTGGAGTTACCAACTAATGTTAGCCTTTTAACAGGGTCAGAGAGGGATTAGTTCCCGTTCAAAAGGAAGCTTTGTGGATGACCCACTGACACTGCTGGGGCGATAAATGGTGGCGCTCATCAGTTTTGCATAGATTCTGCCATCTGAGTTTCTTTTGAGTGTGTTTTTAATGTAGTCATAAAGCCATGAGACTAAAAGGGACCTCCTGAGTCACCGAGTCTGCTCCCTCCCGCTCGGAGGCAGCAATCATGTAACACCTTTGCAAAGGCAAGATCTTAGATCTGGGAACAAAGAATGTAGGTCACGCTCGCAGGGTGGGCATCCTGGGAAGCAGTGAATTGCTATAGTTAACTGAATGAATATCTGTTTCTCTGGCAAGAATTGCTAAGATATTCTTTTGGATCTTACTATGAGATGCTGTCTAGCAAAATAATGAAAGTGACATCTTTTTTTGTGTCTGACGTTGGAGAGATTGCAAGTAAAATGCTACTTGCAGTTTTCAAGAGATGTTGGAAAAAATAGGAGACATTTCAGAGAAAAGCCTGAGGAAAATCCTTATTTGCGGGGCTGGAAAGCTGATCCTGTAAAGAAGAGAAAAAAGCTATTTGTTTATTGAAAAATGTCTTGAAACAGTGCTTCCAAGGAGCGTTCATTAATAGCTTCTTGGACAGTAAGCAAACAAGATGTTTGGTTAAAAATGAGACAGGGATAAGGGAAAAAGAAAAAAAGTTGAAGCCAACTAACTTGTAGAACAGCTTACCAGTGACAGTGGTAATTTCTTGTTCACTTGGATTCAAGGGGATGGTGGTGGTTAAATTTTAATTAAAGAGTGAGGTTGGATGAGGTGCAGGGTTTACCAGCTGAAATTACACGAAGCCTGCCATCCCTGTAACAAAGAATCTGGAAGAAGGAATATAGAAATAGTATAGAAATAGTTCTGCTGACCATTTGTAGTTTGCATTACTCCTTGAAGTATTAATGTGATTCTTAGAGTATGCCTTCTGCACAGCTAGATTTATCTATAAAGCTCATAGAAAAGTTTGAAATTTTGATGTCAGTCTCATTTTTTTGCATGGATTGGTATTCAGATTTATTCTGCTAGGTCTGGTTAAGAAATGCATGCTAACGTAGGCAAATGATTTTGCGTGTCTCTTGCAGGCTTCTAACAATCCTGTATAGACAATAGAAGGGAACAAAGTCATTTCAGATTAAGAGTCCAGGTGGTGCAAAAACTCCTGATTTTTTTAGGAAATTCAGGTTTTCTTGCTTTTTGTGTATCCTTAATCTTAGCGTTGAGTGTGGTTGTTGAAAGAAACTGAAATTGATCTTTTTAAACTTTTGTGTTGGTTTTTTTTTTTAAAGAAAGGGCGGGGGGGGGAAATCCAGACCAGTGGCTTTTGAGGACCTTGCAAGTGCATGCTGGATGGAAATGGCTAGTCTCACAGATTTCCCAGACGCAAACTTGAGGGCAGTGGGCCTATAGAGTTGGTTTGTGTGTGCTCTTCTCTTCCACAGCAAAGCTCATCATGCAGACCAGCAGCTTTGCAAATTCACCTTGCCACGAAAAAGCTCCCTCTTGTGGTGCTCCTGCGTTTCCAAGGTGCATAAAGCCATTTCTTTCAAAATGCAGATGTCTCTTAATACTCCTTTTAATGAACAAATGAACATCACGTTTATCTTAGTAATGTGCTTCAAAATGTATGCAAGCTTTTTGTTGAGTAAACAATATACTTATTAAAGAAGGGTTGAAAGCATCTTGCTTAGGAATTGAGGAACTTGCCATACCCTGAAGTATAAGACGATAAATATTATTCTCATTGGTTATTTAAACTTTTGAGTAGTTCAGATGCTCCAAAATGAACTGTTTGTGACTTTAGAATGAAGCAATGGTAGTCAGGGTGGCCTGTTTACTACACCTGCTGTAATTTCTCCAAATGGTGAATGGCTATGTTATCTGTAACTGTCACTAGTGTCATATGAAACAGTTTGTGATAAATGGGATGTGCAGTAGTGTGTTTCTAAAGTCAGAAGTCTTTTTATAATAA
This sequence comes from Haliaeetus leucocephalus, assembly GCF_000737465.1. Taxonomy (NCBI): domain Eukaryota; kingdom Metazoa; phylum Chordata; class Aves; order Accipitriformes; family Accipitridae; genus Haliaeetus; species Haliaeetus leucocephalus. The sequence goes on from NW_010973436.1 coordinate 550,096, forward strand.
TCTGATATGACCTATTATATAGCATGCATTTCCCTCAGCTCTACCTGCTTAAAAATGTCAAAGACCAGAGTAAATTGAGCGTTACCTCTTGTTAAACCAATCTACTATATCTCAACAGAAGTTCTTGCAGTGACTTTTTTCTCCTTGCTGAGAGTTAAACACTTTTAAGGCTGTTAAATTTTTGTTCATAGTTGATGGACCCATCTGCCTGACAGACTGAAAAGCTGTCTAGTGAAAGTCCTGTATTGAATAGATCGAGTTACCAAAGCTTCTCTTTGTAAAACAGCTGACGTACCATCAAAGTGTTCCGGTGTGCGTAGTCTTCATTCAGTATCATTAAACTTAAAAACTGCAAGGTGTAGAAAATACCTGTTGTGGCAGCTTGTGTTGTCTGGAGTCATGTTACTTTTTTCCGATGAATTAGATAACTAGTGCTTTGCTAGAGCAAGTGTCTTTGGCCAAAAAGGAAAGAATTTCCCAAAATGTACACCAGTCAGTAATAAATAGGTGTGTGGATCTAATCAGCTAATTCTGGAGTAGTATGTTTTGGTACGCCACATTGTGAATGAGGTATTTCTATAAGATAATGCACATAAACTTCTTCATTTGATTTCGTAAGGGAAGGGGACAAGCTTGCTTCTGTCCTGTCTGAAGACAGGCTGCTTTCTAGCAGTGAGTCCTAAGTCTGTATCTATTCTGGGGAGCCTTATATCTTTATTTCTTTAAGATTAAGCATGAGCTGGAACCTGCAGGAGCAGGTAGGAATCCTGTTCCTCCTGTTGTGCCCCAGTGGCACGCAGGCTTTCCTCTGGGCTCCTCCCCAGAGCAGCAGGCTCTGTGCCAGGGACATGTGGCCCAACGAGGAGAGTCTCCTGCACTATCCCTCTCCATTCTTTGGCTTTACTGATGGTCTGCCAGTACTTTATCTGCAAGCAATAGCCCTGAAGCACAGCATCAGGCTCAGTAACAGTGTCAGAGGTAGTGTCGTTGCCTGTGCAAGCTGAATTCTTCCTCCTGTTCTTTTTATTCCTGTTTCTTGTCCTTTGCAGATCCTTATTACAGGATCCGGTTTTAGGGTAATGCATGGCCCTCCTGGCAACAACCTTGGCTTATTACTTAGCTAAGGAGTCAATCAGCACATGCCTCTCTGCTTTAATTTAGTCTCTCAGCCTAAGCAAAGCACTTAGCATCTCACAGTTCTCCCTCCGGCAGTGTCCCCAGTATGTCCCAAGGGAGTTGTGTGTCATTACCGCTGTGTGTCTTCTCCTGGTTTGGTTGCCTGTCTTCTGTGTCTCTCTCTTCATGCACAGAGCAAACTCCAGGCTTGTGACTAATGATGTAACCAATTGGTTCAGCTTGAAAGTCAGATTTGTTGTGTTGAAGTATGACACTTCAAATCTTGTCCTAAATGTTCCCAGTCATGTTTCTCATCTTGAAGTTTGGGGGCCATGAATGACTCGTCAGATAGCACGATATTATAAAAGAATGTCAGACGTTTTCTTCATGAGACTTGCCATTTTCATTGCATTTGGTATTCTGGCAAACAAAAATGTAGGGTTAATTTTATCTAGTTGAAGAACATCATGCCATTGGACACCAGTCTTAGTCCTGTGGTTAAAAGACAAAAATGATTGAGAAGCATGTCCCACTGGTTGAGGATTGACCATCCTCTTGATAATTTGTCATCTTGATCCCCCTATTGTCATCTAACTTCCAGTTCAATTTTTAATTTCGGCCTTGCCAGGTTTTGGTGTGCTGAAGCTGCCTTGTAGGATCAGAAAACTTTAGAGTTCTGGATTAGTCAACATATGTTTGATAAAATGCATATATTGGTGTCCCTCTTTGCTCTTCAGGTTTTCCATGCTCTCGGTGACTCTTGTGTCCCTTTTCTCTAGTTGTGAAAATACCTGATTCTGACATGGGCTTGCTCTAGTGACAGGATGGGGTTGTCACAATATAGAATTGAGCCTGGATGCTTGTACGTAAGGTAATTGCTCTGCAAATTCTTTATGGTTGTTCTTGACACTAATTTTCGTATTAAGTATGTCTGCTAGAATAACGAATATTCAGCTTATGATGCTGGTCTTACTTCAGTTGCCTTTAGTCTGCAAGCATTGAGTAAATGTTGTTCTTTTTCCTGGTAGAAAGCTCTTGTCTTACTCCGCTATCAGTACCTCTCGTGTGTTATCTTCCTTCTGTAATTAGTGATAATAAGATAGCTTTATATGTAATACATTACTGTCAAGTTTAAATCAAATCTAATTTGGTTTAGTGAAGCTGTGTATTGCCAAACCAGCTGCATGTGATAGATGTCGGAGATCTAAAAGATAAAATTGCTTTATAGTTGTATTTATAAATAACACTACCAGTTGCAGGTATTTTGTCAGAGTAATAATAATCTTTTTTTAATTGGTTATATTCCAGCTGTTCTTGAATGTTTGCAGACAAGGAATTAGGAAAAGAAGCTTTTATTTCTGCTTTTTAGTGCAGCTGCTGTTTGTTTCGGAGACCAGTGTTTATGAGTGTTAACTGCTGCATTTGTCCTTGATGAGTATTTAAGGTCTCTGCTAGCGCGTGTTAGTCTTCCCAACCGAGGCAGGCATTACAGTTTGGATTGTGGTTTATGAAACTTCACTTTGTTCTGTGTTTTGCGTGGTAACAATACTGAAGTTGTTAAAATAAGTGACATCCTATCTCAGAGTTGTAACTGAGTTTCTGTTACTCCCATTTAAAGTGCTGTGTGGGTTTGACTTGCACGCCGGTAGCACTTCCCAAGGAGTTCTCCTCTTGCTGTCCGGCAGACACAATCCTCAGCTGTTCTATGGTTCCCGTTTGGGAATGGGCCTGGGCAGGTGATGGTTGTCGTGAGACCAGGGCGAATGGTCTGTGCAGCACCTTTAGCTACTCCGCCTGGGTGGGGAGAGGAGAGGGTGGACTGGCTCGGTGTGTGGCTGGAAGCTTATCTTTTGGGACAGGTCCTTTACTCTCCAAATGTCATTTATTTTGTGGTTTCATTATCTATTTCGAAGGCACAACGAATATTTTAAGGGGTAGACAATGAAGCTCACTCGGCATATCTCATTCGTCCTGCTTTCTAGGCTTGCTCAACGTGAAGTAATTTGGAAACAGAAGTAGAGCTCACCAGAGCTGGGAGTGCGGTGGGCTGTGATAGCTGACAGGTTGGGATGCAGCCCTTGCGCTGGCCTCCTGCCACACGCTAGAGGGGCACATGCTGTGCCGCATAGGGCTGAGGAGGGTTTGGAAGCCACGGAGACCTCTTCCATGCTTTGGGCTTACCTGGCATTTGATTGTCATATGGAGATGTTTCCTTCATTTTCCTGGTCTTTTGATGAAACTCTTCTGTTTTTCCAGGACTGGCAGCCTCCGTTTGCATGTGATGTCGATAAGCTTCACTTCACACCAAGGATCCAGAGGCTCAATGAACTAGAGGTAAACTGTAAAGCTGAACATTGCTGCTTCTCCAAAATGTTTAAATTTTTTTTTGAGAGGTGGTGTTTTCCAGTGGATTGACCATGAGTTGTGTTCGACTTGAGCTGACAGCACTCAGGACCTCTGAACATCAGTTTTTAATGAGCACAGAAATTCATCTGTTTCAGAGCGTAGTTAAAAACACAAAGCATAAAAAGTAAAGTTAATGCTCATTAAAGGAACATAATTCAGGCCTTTTCCATACAGAGGTGCTTATAAGAGGTTAAACTCAAATTCTCAAGTGCCATAGATTTGTGTCTGTGTTTTGCACATATACAGCATCTTTTAAAAGTAGAAGACATGAAACATTTACAGAGTGCTTTAAAAATAACAAGCCATTTGGAAGAAATAATTACAAAATCTGGATTCAGTTGGTGGAAATTTGCTGTTTGCAAGCACTTTCTTTCACTGCTTTCATGAATTCAGACTAGAAGAAGGGAGTGGTGAGGAGTCCTGGTTAGCTCGCTGCTGGTATGAATTGGAATGATGGTGACTCTTTGCCTGCCTCATTTTTCTCATGATGCTTGTTTTCTGAAGTCCTGATGTGGTTATGTGAGGTGCCAGGGTAAGAGCTGGCTTTGGATGCTAAGACAGATTTGTGTGCACACAAAGTGGTTCGGAGCTCTCTGGAGTTTTGAGAACAAGCTAGTCTGTGTAGACATGGCCATTTTTTACCTTAAGAATAGAAAATGTGACGAAAATAAACTGTCAAAATTCAAGTCTGAGCTACTACTCTTTAACACAGCAACAGTCCAGTTGTCTTACTGTGTGAATTACTGTGCAAACAGACTAGTCAGCTTTCCCTGCCCTGACTGGTTTGTATCCATACAAATGTAACAAATGCAGTTGGGAGTGAAAAGGGATAACAGAAAAACCCCTTTTTTACGTTTGTTTTTTTTTGTTGTTTTTTTTTTTTTTTTTGTAATTAGCCATAATTTTTTTTTATTACAAATAAACCAAACTGTAAGAAATGATTACTTTTATTACATTAGTAAATGTAATAAATCCTAGCAATGCAGCTAGTTTAGGTAGTTTTTAGTATTAATAACTCATTGCTTGTCCTCAGAAAGTATTTTTCTAAATGCAGTAAAAGTCAACAAAAAGTGCCTTGAGGAAAGACTGGTGGTATCTGTATGGAATTTTTTTTTTCTGCATATGACAAGAGGGAAAAATGCAAAATTACACCTGCAGAGGGAAAAACCAGGCAGGCAGCTGAGGCTGCAGCTTTATAAACACTGGGATACAAAAGCTTAATCTGCATTTAGTATGCAGTTAATTTTTTTGTCTGTTTTTGTTTTTTCAGGCCCAAACTCGTGTAAAGCTGAATTTTCTGGACCAGATTGCAAAGTTTTGGGAGCTTCAAGGATGTACACTGAAAATTCCACACGTGGAGAGGAAGATCTTGGATTTATTTCAGCTTAATAGAGTAAGACTTTAACAAGGGAGAAACTCATCCTAAAAAGATGTTCTGTTATCTCAGTTTCTGGGATGGTATCACAGTTGTTCAAGGGAGATTTTGGGGTATATCTAAGTTGAAAAAAGTATTTCTTTGTTTAACATAACATAGCTAATGTGACAAAATAGTAGGAAATACAGTGTCCTGGGAGTTTTCATGTGAGCTAGGAGATCAAATTAAATTTTGAGCTCTCCTTTAAAGTTGAACTTGGGATACAAACTGGTCAGGAATAAACTTAGGCTTAACTGGAGAAAGCTTCTGAACAATAACAGTATTTCCATTAGAAATATAGGAGACTGTTGTGGTTTACCCCCAGCCAGCAACTAAGCACCATGCAGCTGCTCACTCAGCCTGATTCAGTAAAGAAGCCCAAGGAACCCTGCTGAATGAAGCTTGTAAAACTTCTGGAGGAGTTTATGTATTCTAATAGTAAGGGATGGGATTCACTGACCCCAAGGATATGTTTGCTCTGTTTTCTTGTATGTTTAAGGTAGTTTTTATTTGGTTGCTTTTGAGCCTATTTCGTAGTACTTGTTCCAGTGAGAAGAACTGATTGTACTGTGCTAGAAAGTCGTGTTGGAATACAAAGTGGAGGCGTGACAAATTGCAGCCAGACAAATTCTTAAAAGTAGGCTGAATTACTGTTTGGTCATCTAATACAGGTGCTGACTTGTTTGTAAAGTAATTCAACAAGTTGACAATTCCTGAATAGGTTATATGTTGTACGTTCCAGTTATAGCTTTTAAACACCTTTCATGTTTTGTGGGTTTTTTTAAATCTGTACTTTTCTGGTTTAAAACAGCAATTGTGGCGTTGTCTTGCCTTTTAAACTAGCAGTGCTTTCCTTAAATGCTGATTATTTTAGTATTAAATATATGACCATTTTGTTTTTGCTTTTTAGCTAGTTGCAGAAGAAGGAGGATTTGATGTAGTTTGCAAGGAAAGAAAATGGACCAAAATAGCCACTAGGATGGGTTTTGCTCCTGGCAAAGCTGTGGGTTCGCACATCCGTGCACATTATGAGCGCATTCTCTATCCTTACAACTTATTCCAGTCTGGAGCGAGCCTGTTGGTAAGCTATGTTGAAGCTAACTGAAATTTTTGGTTTTTTTTGGGGTGGGAGTTTTTTTTTTTTTGTTTTTTTTTTTTTATTCATGGAACATTTCCAAAGGCTGCATTTTATGCTTTGTGGCATGCCAGTGACAAAGATTCAGTCTGTGGCGTTGATGCAAGCAATTCAGAAAGCTATAGGCAAACTTTTAATCAAAAGTAAAGTTTTTAGAATTACTTCAAGGTAACCTCTTACTGACTGCTTTGAATACTACCTTTTTGTATTTTCTCTGTACGCTTTACAGAAGCCTCATGGTAATGAACTTTCAGACTTCCTATAACGATTTCTTTAATGCTGTTTTGTCAAATGCAAAATACTACTATATCCACAGATCATTATAGGTCCATCTCTCTGATAGAACAACAGTGCTATGGGTCTGTATCACTTGCACGTGGAGTGACTGAGGAACTATATCAAACCATGGCAGTTTTATGGCAGTAACTCATCTTGCTTTCACTAAGGGTGTCCAAGTTCAAGAATGCTTCATGGATATTGCAGTATAGTTAACAGTATGGCTTGTGACTTTTTTCAAGCTTAAATCTTCATCCTTCCTGCTTAGATATGGCCATTAAAACAAAATTCAGGGTTGGTTGAGAGTGGAAGCAACGTAATCTTTAATGAAGAATAGGGCCTTTCTTTTAGAGCAGTAGTCATTTATTTGGAAAACCAAAATAGGTTGCAGTTGCCAACATCTATTTTTATTTATTTGAAACACTCTTAACATGATGATCTTTCAAAGAGAAGTGTTGACTTTTTTTAACCAATAAAAGCCCTAATCCTGTTACAAGCATGTCCCTGTCTACAAAAATGAACGCTAGCCTTTTACATAAAACTACCAAAATGAGGGAGGGATTTGACGTAAGTCAACAAAGGTTGAAATTGAAAGCTTTTTATTTAGCTAGTGATGATCACTTTTCAGTGAAAAACAGCTAGATTCTGCAGACCCTTCAGAAAAAATAATGTAACTTGTGTGGTTTTGAGTGTTTTTCAAACAGAGGATAAGAACAAAATATAGCTGAATATAAAAATCTTCCTGCTAGGGGAAATGCTGTATCAAAAATATTTTGCCTTATCTCAAACACATTCATGTTAAGCAATGGAAAGCAACAGCATTTTCTGAAGGCATTTGTCGATTTGTCGTGGTTTAACCCCAGCCACACGCAGCCACTCACTCACTTCCCCCTCACCCAGTGGGATGGGGGAGAGAATCGGAAGGAAAAAGGTAAAACTCATGGGTTGAGATAAGAACAGTTTAATAGAACGGAAAGGAAGAAACTAATAAAGATAATAATAATAAAATCACAATGCTAATAAAAGAATTGGAATATATAAAACAAGTGATGCACAATGCAATTGCTCACCGCTTGCTGACCAATCCCAAGCAGTGATCTACCCCCTCCAGGCCAACTACCCCCAAGTTTATATACTGGGCATGACATCACTTGGTATGGAATACCCCTTTGGCCAGTTTGGGTCAGCTGTCCTGGCTGTGTCCCCTCCCAACTTCTTGTGCCCCTCCAGCCTTCTTGCTGGCTGGGCATGAGAAGCTGAAAAATCCTTGACTTAGTATAAACACTACTTAGCTACAACTGAAAACATCAGTGTGTTACCAACATTCTTCTCATACTAAATCCAAAACAGAATGCTATACCAGCTAGTAGAAAGAAAATTAACTTTATCCCAGCTGAAACCAGGACAGCATTTCATTGAAAACTTTGCAGACCTAACAGAAGGTCTGAAACTGCGGTTTGTTGGTGTTTTTTTGTTTTGGTTTTTTTTTTTTTTTAGCTGGTGTGTTTTGTGACACCTAGCTTTGCTTTCATATTTTTGAGATGCAATTGCACAAGGAAAGATTTAATTCAAAGTTGTAAAACAGTTAACATGGTATCACACTTCCTTGGAAATGTAGGTTCCCTGTGCGAGTGTCTATCACCCAGTTGATGTTTACATTCATGGTTTTCTCAGTAGTGGACCGTTTTAGAAGAGAAAAGCCTTCTCAAATGAGGTCATGCTTCTTTTTAAATGTAACTTTCCAAGCTTTCTCTTGCAATGGGCACCTGACATTTGTTCCAAACTGATGTGTTTAGTGGATGCAGTTCTGGAAAAGCTATGTAGGTATGGTTAACTTCATTTTTTTTTTTAACCCCACCCTAAGTTGTTAAAATATTCCCGTCCTGTATGTGGCAGAGATGTATATTTTCAATGAACTGAGAGAATCCACAGAAATATGTTGGGTTTAGCTCATTTTTCACTCTTAAGATTTGACTTTTTTTTTTTCCTCCTGACAATGTTGTCTTCCAACTGAGTTTGTTTTGCAATACATTTTTTGAAGAAGAATATTAGATGAGATTCTTTTTGGCTTTCTTCCATGTGTTCTCAGTAAGTGGTGCTTTCCCAGATGCTTCTTGTGTAGGTGTCCATTTTATTGTACGTCTATTCAGTGCTTTACTGGGAATCTAAGCATCTGTGATTTTTGGTTTTGGAGAAGATGTAGGTATTAGATTTGACAGCTGTCAGTTTGAGATGTGTGGTTCCTTCTTGTGATATTTCAACAAGCCTTCTGAGAGAAACTCTTCATGCAACCAGGATGATCATCCATAAAAGACTAGTTCTTGCATTCACTGATTTTTTTTGAATTTTTTTTTAATTGGTAGTACTTGCAATATTCGTTGACTTTTTTCTGCAAAAGCAGAAAATACGTAATGATGTAGTTTCCACTAATGACTATGCTATAACTTAAATCTGGATGAGATCTGTGTATAGCATTAATTATTTGTGTGTGGCTTAAATATACGTTAAACTGGCTTCAGGAGTCATTCAGGAGTGACAGATATCCCAGCTGGAGATATTTCTATATACATATAAAATAGTGAAAATATCTGGAGCTGTTCAGAGGTGAACAGACAGCATGTTTTTATTAAAGCTCTTGTTCAGTCAAATAGCAAAAATTTCTTAAATCAGCCAGTTTCTAATACTGAAAGCAGCTCTCTGCAGGGGTATATTTGTTTTATTCTTATCTTGAAACATTGGACTAGACAGGTCTTGGGCATTTGTCTCCAGAGCAGTTGCAGTAAACCTGTTAGTGTACTGGTTCTTACTGTCTGTGCCTCCCTTACATTCTTAGCCATAGTAACCATCAGTATGACACTACAGAATCACACTATATGCCCAGAGGGATAAACGTCCCCCTACATCAATTGATAATCTTCTGTCAATGCATCTTCTGTGCTGCATTGCCCAGATGTTTGCATGATTTAAAATGCAACTACAGTTCGGGGGACTAGAGATGGTCTTGTGGTGTTCTGTTTTTCAGTGAATACGACTGGTTCAGTAACTCTGGGTCCAGTCTCTTTTCCAAACTAAGGCTTTAATGTCCTGAGTGGGATTCATATGTCCAAAGATTTATATGTGTATGCCTCTCATAAAGATGTTTCTGTAAGATAGTTCTCTAGGACCCTTTGTTGTTTCTGGAGAAAAAAAAGCACTTCTGGAGTTGGTGGTTCTTATCCTCAAGTGGATATGTAGCAGGGGTAGGCCTGTTGTATTCTGCAAGTACAGGGAGCCTGGTGATTAGCTTATGTGTAAATTACTATTTCATAAACATCTAAACCTGGAGGAGATTAATTGTATCCCTATTTTTTTCCCCCCATCTTTTGAAATCCCAGAGGCCTTGTGAACATTCCTGCTCTGTCCTTTGCCTGCCGAAGAAGCTGCTCCTTAATGGTTTCGGCTGATGGTCTTTTAACTTACTGTCTTGGAGTTCAAGGATTATATGTGCAACCATCTTGTCAGAATATCAGGAGATCATGATCACAGGCTAGATCACAGTATGTAGGGTGAGCTCATGGTAAATTACTGATAGAAGCTTGACCTTACCAGAAAGGCTCTGACGGTTGGGAAAGGAAAGGAACGAAGAAATGGCAGCTAGTGTCTTTGGTTAAAGATGCATGCTTGCAGTTGATCATGTCAGTCTAGGAGTAAAGTAGGTTCAGAGGAATTCCCATCCTTAAGACAGGACTTACACTTCTAGTTCTTTGTCTAGTTACAGTTGAAAATGTTAATTAACAGCCATTCATACTACCGCTTTGCTTTCAGGTTACCGAGGCACTGGGAGATGTTTCTGCTTAAATAGTTGTTGAAACCTCAATATTTAGGAAATGTCTTCCAGGCTTTTTTCAGTGAACAGTGCTTTTTCTTTTTTTTTTCGCTTGGGCACTCCACTGAAGTGAGGCAAGTTATGCTGTTTGTTGTTTCTCTCTTTCAAGTTTTCATTACCCTTTTGTTTAGGAAAAGCTGTTTGCCTTCTAGATATTTGCTTTCAAGGATTGTATGTCCTCTGTTACCAGGAGTAGACTTTTTTTTTTTAGTGAAAGATTTGGGTTTCACATGAGGAAATGATTCAAGGAACCAGATTTTATAGAAGTCATTAAATTTGTCAATGTTCTATGTAGCATTGATCTCATTTGCTTTTCTGTTCTCTCATTTTTGTGTTTTTCCTACTCACTTACCTTTTCTGCTTGTCTATTTTCTGTCCTGAGAAATTGTTATTTTTTACTTTCTCCCACTGATGTTAATGTTAAATAATGCACATCATCTTCTTTCGGTGTAAGCTTTAAGGGAGCATGCTCTTCTGAAGAGCTAGCTGCAGTGCTCTGTGGCCTCCAAGTACACCGCATGGGAGCGTGCCCAACTTTGAGCATCACCCAGGACTTACTGCTCACATGCATAAGCTGCAAAGTTGGGTGTTTTTGTGTATTTAATGTTGAAATTAAGTCACACATTTGCTTTCAAAGAATGAGTCTAGAGCTTGCAAAGTCTAAGATTGAAGACAGTCCTAAATAAAACAGAAATTCTGGAGGTTTCTTTGAGCAGTGTTGTGGACTGTCTGTGGGTGATAGTTAATGATATCCCGCTACCCTTGACTGATACTTCTTTTTTGTTAAATACATACTTCTTTCAGCATGGACTTGTCTTCTAAAATACCACTTTTCCCTCCTTTTCCCATCCCCTCTTCTCACTATCATTTGTTTCTGAAAGTCTCATTTCGGTGCTGTCTGCAGAACATCAGTCCTTATGCTGCTGCAGTGGTTCTCTTGTAGTTCCTGTCCTGTTTCTCTCTTGGTAAGAAAATGCTTGTTATGGCAACAGATTAACAGAACTGAGGAAATGTAGATCCAGCAATTTGTGTGAAATACCTTCTGAAAACATAAGACTTTTTCTTTATTCAAGATTCATTGTTTACTCATTAAAAAGTGTTAATATTTTGTCTGCTGTTACTGAATGTTGTGTGGCTTGACAAACTTGGAATTGTCATTAATTATTACTTTTCTTGCCAAATGTATGCACAGTTTTCAGCAATTAAATGTGTTCATTCAGCAGCTTTGAAGAACTAAAACTGTTCTTGCATCTTCTTCCCTTCTGCCCTTAATTCATGCAGCAGAGTTGTCCTCTCCAAAACATAAAGAACATAGCTTCTGCAATGTTTTTCGGACAAAATTGTATTTCAGTTAAGACAGGGATGTATGATAGGCTGTAATTTACTTTTATATTGCTCTGTATGTTAGCCTTACAGTAATGCAACCTGAGGATGCTACAGCAGTTTCCAGTATGCTGTACAGTCTCCAAAAGCACCATCTACTAGAAGAATTGGTATTGGTATTCCCATAGAGAAATGTTTGGGGCTTGTAACATTTAAAGGTTGAATTCAGCTTTATTGAAGATCCTTTGTAATGGTTATTGCATTCAGTAAAAAGACAGGAAAAAGTGATTTTGTGACTTGTTCATATAGGTAATGTTACAATTCTCATAAATACTGTTTTTATTAACTCAGCACAGCAATTATTAAAGCCCTGTCTATATTCTTTCACATTAGCCAGGAAATTGTTCTACACAAAATTGGTATTAGAAGCAGCGGCAGAAATTAAGTAATCAAATTGTGTCTCTTTAGTGCTTGCAGAAACCAGATCTCACTAGTGACACAAAGGACAAGGAATATAAGCCCCATGATATTCCACAGAGACAGTCTGTTCAGCCATCTGAAACTTGTCCACCTGCTCGTCGAGCAAAACGCCTAAGAGCAGAGGTGAGATAATCTGTCTTTGTATGGGCAAATGTTCTGTGGTGACCGAGCTTGAAATCATAACGCATTGATAGTTTGCCTAGCTACATGGCACAACAGGTTTTAGTTGAATTACAGGACAAATGTTGTTTTGATCAGATCACTAAATGTATATGCACAGTAAACAGCTGTTTAACATTTTCTTTGTCATTGTTAAATATTTATACTTGTGTAAATTATAAATAATATGGTAAGGATTTTGTGATACTTTAAAAAGTGTGTTACTGAGGTTTGGAGTTCTGAGCGGCTCTTCTACTGAAGCTGTTCCACTGACACATTAGTTATGAGTGTGTATGCTATAATAATGTTTTTAGCATGATTATAAATAATATGGGGCTCATAGATTAAAATACAGGTGATAAATTCTAGAAATGAAGCTTCTCTTTTGCAGCTTTGATCTCTCTCATTTCCTCAGAGGATAGCCAGTGAACAGTAGTTATTCTTTAAATGTGTTGAGAGGTTCCTGTAAATCTCTCATGAGTTGAAGCCAGATGTTAGAGCAGAGAAGGTTTTTGTTATAACACTAGCATTGTTGTATTTCATTTTTTACTGAGTTCTATCAATTTGCTTTCACTATGCAATATAAAGAAACAATTGCGTAACGTTAAGTCAGTATGGTTTTGTACAACCAAACAGGATTAATCTTACATGTGCTTAAGAAATAATATTTATTTGGATAAGCATAAAATTTATTTATTAAATCTGCATAGAGTTCTCCTGTGAGGACATATTTTAGGAGACCGTGATGCGTCTTCTTCATTGCTGGAAAACTGTGATGCTGTGACTTCAGTCTTTCCAGACTGATGTTCCTGCCTTCAGAGAGTTTACTCTTTCTGTTGTTTGAGCAGATGAAGAGTAGGGGAGGCTTATTCCCAGGAGATAGTCTTATTAGTGGTGACATCATGAGTTAGGAAGGTCATGTTTGACTCTCTTTATTATAATCCAGATTTGTATTTAAGTTTGTTTCAGACTCTTTAGTAACTCCCATTGTTCTAGTCTTGGTCTTTATTACTACCAAGTAGTACAGCTTAGTTGTTGCAAATTCTGCCTATAATTAGTTAATAAGTTACAATTAAGGTTTTCGAAAGCTTTTCCACTCAAATACCCTGTTACAAATAGATTTGTAATTCTGAGGAAACCTCAGTAGTTTGATCTGGAACTTTCAATTTAAAGCATCTGCCTGTGATTGAAAGATGCTAGTTCTCGTGTATCCTTTAAAGATTAACAGCAGGGCAAATATACACTAAAATTTTAGCTTCTCCTCTGACGGTTGTGTCGGATGACACTGACTAACAAAGAATGCACATTTTCGTCATTTCTGTGAAAACTAACTACTCATACTTAGCCAAAATATAAGCCTATCCTCTCAGGTCTTTCCCTGAGCACCTAGTTTTTTGTGGACAGAAAATACTTGATTAAGAATAGAATGGAAACATACAGAGCTAAGGCTGAATTAAGCAGCATGGACTAACTAGCTTAGCAAGCAGCTGTAGTGTTTTAAGACGGTAATTTCCAAAAGTTAAGATTCGTTAATGTGAGTGTTTCTTTTCCATTTCAGTGCAAAGCCAGCTAAGTTGATTAAATCCATTTTATTCTACATTGAAGCTACAAGCAGTTGATTTTTGCATGGACCAGCTTGCAAAGTAGTAATGTTGGGTTAACGTGTCTCAACCTTTTGCTCTAATGAGATATACAAGGATTTGTCAGTGTCTTAAATTGTAAAACCTAAGTTCATTCTTACGTTTACCAGTTTGACATTTCCTGCTTTTCAAAGGCTAACCATCTAGTATAAACATTTAAAATAAGTGAACTGCAGGAAAGCATTGTAAATTATTCTTACTAGCAAAAAATACAGCCTGTGGGATAAGTGTTAGTTTGCAATTGTAAGACAGTTTTACCTTGCCCTTTCCTACTTGGTGAGTAAACACTTAGGAGAAAATGTTCATAATTAGCAAGGAACAGGGGAGTGACAGCCATAGGCTGGTTTTGAAAGGCAAAGGATGTAGGTGCTTGATGTAGAAAAGTAAGTGTAAAAGACCAGAACAATGCTACAGAAGTGAAAGTGAGATGAATCGATATAATGAAATACTCAGGCCAAAAAAGAGCTGCTCTTTAGCCCTTAGGCTTAAGCACAGAATAAGGGTGCAACTCACAGAAGTCAAAGATGCAGAAGATGGAGCATCTGTTACTGCATTGCTTGAGGATCAGTGCAAACTGACTCTTATTCAGTATTACTAAATATAATGAACAGCATTTTTTTGCAGATCTTAAGCAATGGGACCTCTGCCTGGTCTCATGGAGACAATAGTTTGGACAAAGAGAACACAGAAAGTGAAGGGAAAATAATGTCAAAACCACCTCTGTAAAAATCCAAACCAACCAACCAAACAAGCCTACATCCCCCCCCCTTCCCCTCCCCAAACAGAAACACCAAACACCGCCCCTTCAAATACCTGATGATGCATTCAGCCTGGAAGTCATGCTTTTAGAGCTAGGCCAACAAATCCCATTATTTGGGGTTCAGGGAGTGGTTGGTAGTGGACTGACTTGTGTGAGTAGCAAGAAAGTGGTTGCATGACCTCATTTCCTTAAGAAATTAAGTGTAAAAAGTACAATGTTGGAGAAACCCGTCTTTACGCTGAGGGATTTGAGAATTGTTCTCCCACAGTCTCAGAACTTCAGGGAAGAAATATAAGAATTAAATGGAAAAACATTATTCTGTGTTGAAAGCTCCACAATACACTGAGTTCCCTGCTTAGAAGACTGGAGTATGTTCTGCTTCTCAAGAGTAAAAGAAAATCTATGAAAGACCAAAGTTCCTTGCTCCTTTGCTTCTTACCAAGGTCGTCTGAAATCAAGCTAAAAACGTGGTATCATTATTGGCACAGGCTTTTTGTAGGATTTCCTTTCAAATCTCTCCAGGTTGTTCCCTGTTATTTCTCCCTGAACTCGTTTTTAAATAATTGAATACAAGTATTTCAGAAATTCAGGTTGCCTTTTGAGATTTATTTGTTTATCAGTATAAAATGTTTTTTTGAGTTTAAATTAAGTCCTCAGAATCTTTATCTGACTTCCATCTGCCTGGCTTTTTCTTAGAACAAGTCAGGTTACAAGTTTTAAGACCTCAATTGTACCTCAGTGAAGTGTTTGTGTCTCACAGCAGCTTGTTCTCTGAACCTTTGCAGTCCTCTCTTGGCATTTATCATAGTGGATTAAGAATTGTATGCAGAAAGATTTTTTTTTTTTATTGTGGAAGTCAAAATTATCTTTTTTTTCCCCAGTTCTTTTCTCAGCTCTTGAGAATATTGAAAGGTGTATTTTAAAACCTTGTAGGGTCTGCCACCAAAGTTACTCAGCTGTAGAGACCTGCAGAGAGTTCTTTAGATCTTAATAGGCGCTCTCTTGTTAGGACTTTGAGTGTTGGAAACAGTTGCAGGTTGAATCTCTTTGGGTATGCAGCCTTTTCTGCAGCACTGTGTGCAGTGGCTAGCTGTATATTCCAAAATCATCAGTCTTGCCCGTACTTGGGCAAGCAGCCGTGAGTTTAGATGGCAGTGAACATTTTCCCAAATACAAGTGTAAAACCAAGGTGTTCCATCTAAGGACAGTACTGATTTTTTTTTTATTTTTTTTTTTTTTTATTTTTTAAGGCAACCAATATTAAAACTGAATCTGACCCTCCAGAAGCCAGAACTCATAATCTGAGACGTAGAATGGGATGTGCACCTCCAAAGTGTGAAAATGGTGAGTGACAAGTGGGGAGTGAAACAAAATGTGAATGCAATTTCTGTAACTTTGTACAAACTCGTTTTAAGACCAGTTAAATTCAGCAGTTGGAACAATTCAAAGTATTTAAAAAAAATACTTCTGTTAACTTCATTTTTAAATTGGAATTTATTGTAAAAGTCCTTTTATGGCTTTGAATTCTTTTAGTTTGTTTTGTAAGTGGTTGAGTTTTCTTGGAGAAGAAGAGGTTTTCAGTTGAAAAAAAAATTCCTACTTTTTAAAACTTCAGGGTCTCTTATGGAGCAATCAGAAATTATATCTGAGCCAAATTTCTATGTGTATTTTAAATAGCTAGCATCAATCAACTAGCTTTAAATAGAGGAAACTCTTTTAAGAACGTATGAGATTTCAGACACTTTTAGGAAAGAATTTGAATTTGAAATCAGGAAATGAAACTCAATGAAGGCAAAAGATAGTATGCTGTGAACTTAGCGATAAAGTTCCCATAATATGATTTTTAAATTGCTTCTATCAGTAGTTCTGAGTCTGTTGTTATCTCTCCTTAACAAATAATAATTTCAGACTGAGAAGAAATGTTTAATGCCATCAAACAGAAGAGTAAGCTTGTTGACAAATAATTCGGCAAAGCAAACACAGGAACCATTTACAACTACTTAATAATTGAAATTAAGCAGTTTGTCAGTCTCCTTTGTTCATTCAAAATATTCCCCCACCCCCAAGAATTTGTGTAGATTGTGGTCTTTTTTAATTTGATTTTTTTTTTCTTGAAGGAGTGTCTCTAAGCATTAACCTTTTTTCTTTTTTCCTCCTGAAGAGCAGAAGGAGAAAGATCTAGACAGTTTTTTAATGCTTAAATTTCTGATAGATATAGATATTCTTCTCTTTAATATCTTTATTAGCTCTCAGACTCCAAGAAATGCTTCGGACTGTCTCATGTCCAGGTGTAAAGGCCTCTAGCTTACTTCTAACTAGCTAAGAGCCCTGGGATTCTCTATGCTCTGTTGTATGGATTTGGGGGTGTGGTTTTTTGTTGGTTTTTTTTAATAATGTCAGGAATGAAGACTTGAGTAGAGACGTGCCCAAATTAGGTAGGAGTGTAAGAATGTAGAGGAACTGCTTCTTTGTCAGGCCACTTCTGCTGCGTGCTCATCTTTGATGATACGTTTTTGTGAAAGCTACTGTTAGAAGAAACTGAAGTGTGAAGATCACTGTAGGAAGCTGTAGTGTTGTTTCATGTCTCCATGTGACATGCTGCTGTAAAATTGATGGAGTAATTCAAGCACAGTTGTTAACACTACATGGAAACAAAATCTTAGCTTACGAAGATACTCATAATTTAAATTAAATTAATTTAAACGGGCTTTAAAACTCAAAACATGTGGGCTGTGATAGTCATTGCTAACTTGTGATGGCATGCTTGTTTTTTCTGATAATACTGGCTCCTGTAGGTATTGCAGGTGTTCAAATCTTGCATTGTTAGCTGAAACAAGTGTGTGTATGGTATAACAAGTAATTCAGCAAATAACTTGGAGTGATGCAGTGTAACAAGTGATAACAAATAAATAATAACAAGTAATGCTAAGCATTAAAAGATTTTGTAATACCCTCTTTTTTTTTTTTTCTGTTGCACCAGAAAAGGAAATGCATAGCACAGTGAAACTTTCTGAGAAGAGAGAACCTGCTGGGGAGCCAGAGAAAGACAAATCCAAAGTCCGATCTAAAAAACCTACTAATGCTGTGAGTATGCCCTGCTTTCTTGCTGCTTCATATTGATTGCAGGTGTTTCTGGGTTTCTCTTGGGTATGTAGTGAAGTCTCATGTCATTTATATCGCACTAAGGACTTCTTCATGTAACCCTGTGTTTGAAACAAAGCAGTGTCTGTGCCTGCTGCAATATACATACTTGTAAAGCTTTGTGCTGTTACAAAGCTGAAAATAACAGGATAGTTAACTTTCACTATCTATAATTAAAATGACTTGTTTTCTGTCTCCAAGGCACAATCTTGAAATAAACATTTTGAAAGAAGAGTCCAAATAGAAGTTCTTCTGTGAACTGATCTCTCTCCCCATCACTCTTTAACCTCAAGGGAGCTTAATGCAAGCTTTGGCACCTGGCTTTCCAGCAACCTGCCACTTATTCCACAATTTCAGCACTAACTTGGAAACTTTGCTGTTCAGATGCTTCTTAAAAAAAACAACCCTGTTCCTGCTCCAACTCTCCACATACCACCACCCCCCCTCCAAAAAAATCCCAAACTGAAAGCAATGGTAGTTTGTCTCACTTTTGAGAAGACAATACTGAGATTCTTCCTGTCCATGCCACTACTTGGATCTTTCCTAAAATCAAAAATGTTCTTCATTTAATCTACACCTATAGCTAGATACCTGAGAAGGAAATGTGCAAATCCTAGAAGCTGACACCCCCACCCCCCAAACAAAAAAAACTTGCAGGAAGGAGCAGGAGATACTGCTTCTTTTTTTAATCACATAAGACAATAGGGTCTGCTTGTCCCCACAGCTCTGTTCTGTATTTGAGAAGAGCCTTCAGTCTGTTGCTGATGAAGGTGTGGCATAGGACAGGCAGCAGACAACCCTTCCCACGTTTGGAGTGCCTGCACCTTTTCCTGGGGGCTCAGTAGCTGTTGGGTGAAACTTCCATCAGACTTCAACAGCTGCCCCCCTGCCCAAAAGCACATAGCTCTGCTGGGAAACTGGTGCCATTCCAAATGAAAATGAAGGTCTTGACCAGTATCTCTGGGGAAAAAGAGGAACAATCCCATCAAGAGGAACCCCTTTCTCTCCTCTGAGGCTCCAAACAGTTGGTCTCACAGGAGGATGAAACATCTGTGCACACATGCTGCATGTGAGAGCAACAAGAAAAAGGATTTGTGAGCCACTAGCAGGTGTTATACCTGCTGAATCCTCAATACTACTGATTTAAACTATCCTGGCCACTGAATCAAATCTTCTATCATTTGGAAAAAAAAATACATGGAAGGGCTTGCAACTCTGTGGTCCTTCCTTAAATTACAGAGCGGGGTTATTTAAACTCTTACATAAATATTCTGTGTTTGCTTGTCTCATTTCCATTTTGGAGATAAAGTAAAAATAAGCTTTGGCAAATGTTACAGATAACTGAGTTACCTTAAGTGCTCAAATTCCCACTCTGGCAATTTTTTGTTACAGGTGGATTTGTATGTATGTCTCTTATGTGGCAGTGGTAATGATGAGGACCGTCTCCTGTTGTGTGATGGCTGTGATGACAGTTACCATACTTTTTGTTTAATTCCACCCCTTCATGATGTTCCCAAAGGGGACTGGAGGTGTCCCCAGTGTTTGGCTCAGGTAATCCAACAAACCGTAACAGTTAGGCTTAAGGTTATTTTTTATTTTGTGGGTTTTTTTAAACTTGATCCTAGGGATTGGAAATACAATTTGTTATTACTTAAGGTTGTGCAAACAAGGTGATAAGAGGGTAAACCTAAAATGAAGACTGGGCATGCTTCAAATTGGAAAGCTATCACTTAATATTTTGGAGCCAAAAGTTGATGTGCCTTTAAAAAATACATAGGATTTTATTTGGCACCTTTCCTCTGTATTTAAAATTGGAGTCTCACTAGGTGCTTCAGTGTGGAGGTCTATGCATCTTTTTTTTGCTTAGCTCTACTAGATGAAGGAGATATTAGGCATATTACTTAATGTTTTTGCAGATATATAAATAAATATTGTGATTTGGTGAATTAAGCAGAGTAATTTCTTCTTCTGACTGCAACTTGGGGCAGTCACTTCATTTCGGTCAGATGTCCTGCTGCCTTAGCCATCAGGTGCCGTACTAGTAGCCCATTTGTGTAAAGTCTGAGCACAGATTGTCTTATTAATACATTATGGAAATAATTATCTTTTCAATTGCAGGAGTGTAATAAGCCTCAAGAAGCATTTGGTTTTGAACAAGCAGCAAGAGACTATACACTTCGCACATTTGGAGAAATGGCAGATGCATTCAAGTCAGACTATTTTAACATGCCAGTACATGTATGTTCATGTATTTATCCTGATGCCATAATGTAGATATCATTTTTTGTGCTTAGTTAAAATACATAACGTTTGAGGGGGAGGGGGGAATTCTGCTTTTGAATGGGATGAAATCTGAAATCAGAGGTTCTCATTTACATCAGTGAATCCTTGTTCTTGTTGGTGTCATGGTTTCCTGTTCCACCAGCTTCTTGGTTTGGTTTTTTTTTCAGTTTTGAAGAAGTGTCTGTAAGGAAGAGAATACTCTAACTGTCACCCATTCCTGAGAGAACAAAGCAGCGACGTGTCCTGAGTGGAACGGCACTTCTGCTGCATCTTTTTTTTCTCTCGTTGAAACAATTTTGAAATGGGGAAATACTTCAAGCTAGTGGAGGTTCCTCCCTGAGTTAGGTTTTATGCACATGCTTTTTATATACTGATTCCACAGTATATACTCCTTGTTTTTCTTCTTCTCATGCCTAGATGGTCCCCACCGAGCTGGTTGAAAAAGAATTCTGGAGGCTTGTTAGTACCATTGAAGAGGATGTGACAGTAGAATATGGAGCCGATATTGCTTCAAAGGAATTTGGCAGTGGATTCCCAGTTAGGGGTGGGAAATTTAAAGTTAGACCAGAAGAGGAGGTAGGTCTTTATTCGTTCACTGTGTATGTTTTTATTGCAGTTCTTGATTAAATAAGTCTCTTTGGTTCAAAGCACAATAATGGAACTGGGTTGCAAAGTGTTTGTTTTGTGTACCTGGCACAGTATTTGAAGAGGAGAATTACATCAGAGTTTTGATTAAATAAAATTTGCTGTGACCAGACATTAAAAGCCACAGGTTTATCCTAGAAGTTATTTATTAACTTCCAAACAACAACAAAGTCTCATTTTAACAAAGCAGGTCAGATAAGGTTTGTGAAAGGAGCTAAGGCAGTGGATGTTTTGTTCTTTGATTCATTGACCTGTTTCTTATATTTTTCAGTTCAGAAAGATGCTTTTCTTCTGTTGCTGTTTTGGCAGTTTTACCTTCTTGGGTTTTTTACTTCATGTTGTATAAACCTGTGACTGTTCTGTTCAATTTTCAGGAATACCTTGATAGTGGCTGGAATTTAAACAACATGCCTGTGATGGAGCAGTCTGTTCTTGCTCACATCACTGCAGACATATGTGGAATGAAATTACCCTGGCTATATGTAGGAATGTGCTTTTCTTCATTTTGTTGGCATATAGAAGACCACTGGAGCTATTCAATTAACTATCTGCATTGGTGAGTTTGAGGAATAAACTCAGCCTGAGAAGCAATCTCCCTTTCATTCCCCCTTCCCCTTTTTAATTAGTGGACTAAAACCAGATTCACAGAGTTCAGGCCAGGATAACTCTTGCAATCCTGTAGCAGCAGGGTTAAATTTGACACCTTGTGATTCCTGCATTGATTTGCTTTTGGACAAGAGGTCATATTTTGGAAAGAGACATCCATTCCCAGTTTTAAAAAATCCATGAGAGATGCAGCAGATACTCCATCAAATACTTTATTATGCTCAATGTAAAACTAAAAACCATGCAAGTTTTTTTTTTAAATCATCTAGCTTCAACTAACAGTCTTAGGATCCTGCATATTTTTTTGTCCGTTAGATCATTCTATCATAAATCCTCTCATCAAACAAACACTTGTCAGCTGTAATCAGGACAGATCTTTGCCATCTCTTTGATATTCTAAATAGATTGAACTTCTTAAACTTCTCACATTACAACAGCTTTTCTAGAGTTTGAATTATTCTTGTCACTCTTACTGAAACCTGTCAAGCTCTTTCCCTTTCCTTGTTTGCGTAAGTGTTCCAGCAAAATAAAACCACATCGCAGCTGCTATTCAGTAGGTCATCTTTCTGGTTGGTTATTCAATTGCTGCTCCTTGAAATAGCTGCTGCTGTAGCCCAGTCCAAGTAGTCAGTGACTTAATTTGCTTGCTTTCTTACTACTTGACATTATTAAAACAAATGTTTGAGTGAGGCTAAGTAAATGAGTGATCAGGATTACATTCTAAAAATTATCTTCCTTGTCATTTGTTGCTTTTTTTTTTTTGTCTGGGTCTTCAGTCAGGCTGTAAAGTGTGGGAAGGAGAGGAGATTTTTTTTGTTTGCAGTAGAAACTTAATTTCTTCTAGGAGAGCTTCCCTTGCTATTGTAAGAATAGCATTATGTCCTCCATAATTTGTCCTGCATTGCATTAGTATTTGCAGTCAAGGCCAGAAAGATGCATAATTGCATACATGTATATGTGCACAGACATGTACATACATTCAGACACATGTGAAAGTTGCCCTGCCTCCTTTTAATTTATTTCTCCTCCAGCATGAAAATCCTTGATGTCTTGTCTTCTCATTTGCAGATACTCTTCTGTATTTCCCTTCAACTTAGAGGTTTAAGTCTGGGTTCTTTAGCCTGTTGGAGAGCAATGTGTAGTTGAGGTTAATACTGTTGTTGGCCAGAGGAATCAGTCTTAATGACCCGCTGCTGAAGAGACAATGCTCCAAACTCTGAAAAGACTTCAGAAGGCAGGACTTGTTCTTGTGAAATACTAGAGATGGCATGTCCACCTTCAGTGTTCCTTTGTGCCTTGAAAGAGCTTGTATCCTGGTATGGTGCTTTGAGCAGATAGCACCAAGTGAACCAGGCTACAGCAGCAGACCTTTTATAGGTTGAAGGCAGTAGTTCTCCTGCATGACTTTAAATCCTGTGTTAGTTTTTGAAATGGTAATAAAAGGAGAAAAAAACCAAGTCTTTGCTTCTAAGGGTGCTTGCAAATAAATATATAAAATGTCAGTCCTGGTCAGAGGTAGAATTATCATCATTGATGCTAGTATTTCTAAAAGCAGGAATTTGGAGCTGCCAGGTAGCAGTGCAGAAAGAACTGTCACCTTTGTCCATTCTGCAGCTTGCTGCCTTCATAAGGCTGACACCTTAACAGCTCCATTAGAATTCTGTCTTTCTCTGCTATCTGTTCTCCTGAAGTCCAGAGCCCCCTGGTACCAGTATTCTGGTCCAAGTTTAGCATAGTTCATAACTGCTGTCATACATTCCTGGGTAATGACATGTATCAAGGAGCAGAATTCTTGACTAACCCGGTATTGGCTCAGGGCACACGACAGTTTTTAGTTGCATCTGTGGCTGGTCTTCATAAATTCATAGACTTGTTCCAAGATGATGACCAGGTCCAAGGCTGCATAGTCATCTAACACTGCATAGTGATCTAACACTGCATAGTGATGACTCTACTTGTGCTAATCCTTGTGGTACCAAAGTAACTGCCCTTCCACAGTCCCTCCCGCTAGCTGTCCTCTTCACCATGACAGAGGTGCTATTTGAGTACAGGAATAAGCTCCTAGGTATGAGGGTTATGCTTCTGGATTCATACTTCACTCTTTTCTTCTGGAATTCTCCCAATTGCTTCATGATTTATGGAAAAAAAGAACACTGTTGGGTCAGCTTTACCAATTTTTCCGGACTCTTGGGAGAAGGTGATTTGTCTGTTATCTCCTTTTCTAAATACCTTTTCTAACATTGTTCTTTATAAGGGATTAGAAGGCGTTTTCATCTTTTTGCTACAGTCAGCCAGCTTTGTTGTAAACCTGAAGCAATATCTACTGGAACACATCTGCATAACCTTAATTTTCTGAACTGGCTTGCATTGGGTTAAGCTGTTGTTAGAAATTCTTTGTTCCTACTCTGGATATGGATTTTTTTTTTTTTTTTTTTTCCTTGAGGTCTTTTGCATAATTTGGAAGTTTAATTTCTACTTACTATATGTTGCTTTTATGGCAGTTATGCACAAGACAGAAAGAACTGGCTTTGGTTGTTAGATCCAACAGGGAGTTTGTGTTTATGGTAAAAGACAAACAGCTTATGTTTTGAAGTTGTGCTGAATTAGCAGAACTTCACTGAGGACTTCTTCAGTCTTTTTTTTTTCCCCAGAATATTTTAAGTATGTGCTCAGAAATGTGGGCAGTTAAAAACTTAGGTCTGGAGGAGGGACCTGTGTAAAATGCGAAGATTCAGGAAGGTACATAATCTTTGCATTCCTTCCTGGTGATATACCCTTCATTTGACATGGTGTATTTTAAAGCAGAAGACTGAAAATGTAACTTACGAGATTGCTTATATTTAACTTTTTTTAATAATCTTGCAGGGGGGAGCCTAAAACGTGGTATGGAGCCCCAGGGTATGCAGCTGAACAGCTGGAGGATGTAATGAAGAAGCTTGCTCCAGAGCTATTTGAATCTCAGCCAGATCTCTTGCACCAACTTGTCACCATAATGAACCCGAATACTTTGATGGCCCACGGAGTGCCTGTATGTTGTTGGACTCCTGTGCTACTCCCCCAAACCCAACCCTTTCATTTGCACTGAATTCTACTACAAAGCTGATAATTGAAGCCACTTTTATTACAGAGATGGTGTGGTAGTTTCCATGTGTGTTGTATCTTCCTTGTCTAGTATAATGTGCCAGTATGAACAGATGGGCAATGGAATCATTGCTTTTGAAATTGCTTGGCAAACTCTTCTCTGGAGATCTACCTTAGTATATTTCTATTTCTGTATCTCAGCTGGAACGTTTAGTCTCAACCTTTGAAACAATGGCAGGAGCTCTTCATATGTCTGTCTAATCAGACACAATTGGTTTTGGGGGGGGTTTTTTGGCATAGAGTTTCTGGCAAGGGGCCAAACCCCATTCTTCCTTTATTTGTCATCCACATCCTCTTATTTTTCCTGGATAAGTTCTTAGGTGTTTAAAAACATTTTTCATCAGTTTCCATCATATTCCATACTAGATTGTTCATGGGAATTATGTCCCTTTACAACTTAATTAGCTTTTGACTAGCTGACCTTGGGACTTAAGGGAAAATCTGGAAAAAGTAGCAAAATTTGTGGTGTCAACTATGCTTTGAGAGACTCCAAAACTGAAAGATGCAGGAAGACCTGCCTGCTTTCATGCTGATTGTATAGCACCAGAAGTATTAGATTTACAGCAGTCTGAACTTTTGAGTAGGTTCAATTTCTCTTCCCCTTCAGCTGCACATTGAAGAGAACCTTGTCTGTGCTTTATCTGTGTAACTGTGCACAGAGCTAGCAAGTGCAAAAGACACAGACAGTAGACTTAAAATGGCTGAAAGTGCAGGTATGGCTAAATGAAAGCCCTTTGCTTTCTAGGGTTTTGTATGACAAGTTACCAAATGTCAGTTGTAATTCTTGGGCTTACGTTTTAGAACTATCTGAAGTCATCATAGAAGTTACTAGGAATTGGAAATCCGTATTCTCTTCACAGCCTTCAGTTCTGTTTAGGTTTGATCTAATACTTGTCTGTCTTTTCTCCTAGGTTTATCGAACCAATCAGTGTGCTGGAGAGTTTGTGATCACCTTTCCAAGAGCTTATCACAGTGGCTTCAATCAGGGTTTTAATTTTGCTGAAGCTGTGAACTTTTGCACAGTTGATTGGGTATGTTCCAAAACCAGTTTTTCATTAAGTATGCGGTTCCAAAGTTGTTCCTAGCTGATGTACAGCTCTAATTTACTGCTGATGCACAAATCTAGTCCACGGATCAGAAGGAGCCTGTTACTGGAAGCATAGTGTTTTGCTGAAGGTATTTCTTTCATGTAGTAAACTGTGGGCTTTCTCTGGTTCCTAAGGTTCGGTTTGAAATTATACATTAGAGCTGATGTATCTTTTACAGCAGAAGGTAGGCAAGGTCCTATGCACGCCTAGAATATGGGTAGCATATGGATAGCAGAGGTGCTGTAAGTTTTTAGGGAAGAATACCTTAATGAGAAGGGAACAGAAAGTTTTAATGTTCAAACAGAAGGCTTACCAACCTGTGCTTTGTTCCCAGTAAGCTTCACTCAGCTCATTGAAACAACAGAGATAGGCACACATTACAATTATTAGGTCATAGTAATTTATTAATTTTTTTGTCTTTTTTTAAAATAAAAACAAATGGAGGATAGTTGCTCCAAAGTTAAAAGTAATCATTTCTCCTTCCCAGCAGATTTCTCAGACACAGTGTTGCCTGATCTCAGAAAGATCCTTTGAAGCTACTGATGCTTCAAATTAGTCCTCTTCTGGTTTGGTTCCCCCCAAAAAGTCTTGGCTATTTGTAAATGTAGCCCATCTAAAAATGTTGCTAGATTTAAAAAACATTACTTAGAAGTAGGAGATGACTAAAATTGGAAGAAAGCTTTCTGCATTGTGACTATGTTCGCCTATTAGTTGGTTTGGTTTTGGTTTTCCTCTTGTCCTTCCATGAGTTTCATACCGGACTCTAACACATAACCTCATTGTAACCTGAGCATCGTTACCTGCCTGGCCAGTGACAGCCTTAAAATAAAGCTATGAGTAACCTACCCAGCTCATAATGGATTGTTTACTCTGCCTGGGGTTAGTTAGGGACTTTAATGGTTCACGGTGTCAGCAATTTCTCAGGCTGCAGCCCAGTTCGTGTCCTATATAAAACAGCCATATCATTTGAGAAAAAGGTCCAGCATGCCCTGCAACCTGCCTTTGATGGGGCATACCTTGAGTGGTAAGAACAGGACAAGTGTATGTACTCTTCCCTTTGACACTTCCCCAGCCTCTGCGTGTTTTTAGCTTGGGTATTCCTGGCCCTACTGTGGTTTAGTGATTTAGTTACCCCTAATTATGGTCTCTTCCAGATAGTACGTTCCCCCTGTGAACCTAGCTAAACAACTTGCATCCTCAGTGTCCACTGTAAAAGAGTTATAAGCAGTACTGGTTTACAAGAACTCAGGGTCTTGATTTCTCTAGTTTTACATTCTGAATTATGAATGTTGTTGCTAGAAGGATTTTTCTTGGCCTTTCATTTGGATAGTTTTTGGTTAGTAGTACAAAAAGTTAGTATCTTAATATAATTTCCAGAATGAACTCTTAATTTATTTAATGTTTTTCAATGCAGCTACCGTTGGGTCGCCAATGTGTAGAACATTACCGTCTGCTAAACCGTTACTGTGTGTTTTCTCATGATGAGATGATCTGTAAAATGGCTTCCAAAGCAGATGTTCTTGATGTTGTGGTAGCATCTACAGTTCAGAAAGACATGGCTATTATGATTGAAGATGAGAAGAGGTTGCGTGAGAAGGTTGATAAACTGGTGAGTTGTAGGAAATGATATTATAATGAAGAAAGGAACAGTTGAAACAGTCGTGTGAAAACATGCTGGGACTTGTACTGTGTTGTCAACGGCTTAGAGCTACATGGTACCTTCCTGAGTAGCATTGTTGATTTCAGAGGACCACTTGGGTAAAGAGTCATTTATCGCACATCTTGCTTTAGCACCTGCCCTTTAATATTGCTCAGAATGTCTCTTTTAAGGTAATATTTGTTCTTTCAGTAACTTAGAATAGCTGATTTGTCATTAACCAAGATTTCTGTCTACCTGGTTTTAATATCTTATTTCTAAACTTCATTATTCCTTTGATAAATTCAGCTTCTGATGTTTTAGCTTGGAATAGTCACCTCTTCATTAGACTTTGAAGTGATGTAACATACTCTTTTGCAGGGAGTGACTGACTCGGAGAGAGTGGCTTTTGAGCTGTTTCCTGATGATGAGCGACAGTGCTTAAAGTGTAAAACCACCTGTTTCATGTCTGCTGTTTATTGTCCATGTAAACCTGGGTTATTGGTATGCTTGTACCATGTCGAGGATCTCTGTTCCTGTCCCACCTACAAATATAAACTGGGGTAAGCTTTAGAGAGCAAATAATACTGTTCTGGAGATAATTATTGTATGTGTACATACTGTGGTTTGATAATCTAGTGCCTACTCTGTTTTGTCAGTGGTGCTAGTCTCAGTATTCTGTTTCTCTCAGTCCTTTGCAAATATAGTGCCCTCAAAACAAAGTGCCTTTTTTGTGCTCATATACAAAGACTTTCTCTTTCCAGCATTCAGCTCTTCTTGCTCTATGATGGCAAAAATTGCTGGATAAGTTAATTTGCTTTTTTATTTATAGCAACAAGGTCATCATCCCTTACATCCAGTTCTTGCCGAGCAATATTTTTTTGCTTTTGTTAGCTTTCCTTCCTGTTGTCATCTTTCCTTTCCTGTTGTTTGTTACATCTTTGTCCTACATGAATGTAGCTTGTCCTAAGACAGTTTCACAATTGCTGCAATTGTAATGTTGAAATTGCTTTTTGAAGCAATTACAATATTGAAATTGTCTTGGGAGGAACGTGGTGTGGTTGTAGGTCTTAATTATATAACCCTGGGTGCCTATTAGATAATTTCTGTGTTGTATGGACCGACCCATCCTGATGCCCCTCCGTTCCACCCTCCTGCTCCCCCGCAGATTTTGTTGAAGAGTTTGAATTCTGTGCTACTTGTAGGTACCGCTATACCCTGGAGGAACTCTATCCAATGATGAGCGCGCTAAAGATGCGTGCAGAATCATACAATGAATGGGCTTCAAATGTTAATGAAGCTCTGGAGGCAAAAATTAACAACAAAAAAAGTAAGTATCTTACCTTCTGTCTGAAACACATAATTTTAAATGGCTAATTTTTCAATTTTTAGTTTCTCAACCTTAGTAACTTTTGTCTAATGTGACAGTCAAAAGAAATCACATATAATTTTATGTTTTAAAGTAAATATTTTGGCTATTACAGTCCCAGAAATTATGCTAAGCTATCTCTGTGTGAGAAGATTGTAAATCACTGACAAAAAATATAACTGGAGTTGAAATAGAAATGTTTCATGTGTTGTTTTATTCAGCCTTACCATTTCATATCCATCACAAAGGAGACTTTTTTAACTTAATATCTTTCCCAAAAGGTCTCATCAGTTTTAAGGCTTTGATAGAAGAATCAGAAATGAAAAAGTTTCCGGACAATGATCTACTGCGACACCTCAGACTGGTTACGCAAGATGCAGACAAATGTGCCTCAGTTGCACAGCAGCTTCTTAATGGCAAAAGACAAACCAGGTAAATGTTACTATATGGGTTTGTAACAAAATTGAGTCACTGAAGATAGATACCAGTGGCCAGTGATAGATGCCAGTGTTCTGTAAGACTTAAAAATGAAAGTAATCTTTTTGTCTTCGAGAGAGAGCCATCTTTTACAGCAGATTCACCTTTACTACATGTAATAAGTTAAACATCCTGAGCTTTCAGTGTCTTCTTCCTCTGTGTTTGACAGTTGGGCAGTAAATTCATTCTAATGTTCCCCAAAAGGAAGAATTGTTGTGGTATTTCCAGACAAAGCAACACCAAACAAGACACAGTCCACTTGTCTCTGTGCCATGGGGACTGAAAATCTGTCAGTGGTGCATATGTCATTATATTCATTACACTTTATGCCTTGTGGAAAAATAAAGTGTCTTAACTTCCTGAGTTGATGATGATGGGAATACTGTATGAGATCTCTGAAAAATACTAGCTCTTTCTTTGGCAGCACTTACGTTAAATCTTTCGGACAGGTTATTTGCTCAAAGAATTTGAAGGCAGGGCAGTGTTTGTGTAATACATTCTTTGTAAACTGGATGTCTGGCTGCCTAGTTCTGCTAGCACTTTCCATGCCTGAAGTGAGTTGAAAGGAGTCAGAAGATCCAGAAGGACAAGGCCAGATCTCCTCATTGTATCGGTTTGATTGTGACTGTATTAATGTAGTAGCCTTTCTCTCAGGGATCACAAATTGCCATCTTCTGTTGCAGATTCTCCACCCAGACTTAAAATGGCTGCATCTAGCCTTGCGGGATGATAGGTTTCTAAGAAAATCTTGGTTTTATGTGTGTGGAGGACAATATTGATCAAGTCCAACAATCTTAGTGGGAAGTACTTGGAAAAACTGTTTCTCTTTTGTCCCACCTGGACAGTTTTCACCTGTTTCTGCTGCTTTGAACAACGTAGTGTTTGTCAGAGCAGTTGCTCTTTATGTTGGTATAACTGCACGTGTGTGGTTTGTGCATGTTGCTTGCCTCAGCAGGAATCTTGTAGGTTGTCAATCCCTGTGTTCTTGCAGTACTTTAAAGGCTGACTTCGAAGGACTTTGGTAGTAGGATATTCAGCTACTGTTTAGGTGTGATTCTTGTAGCTGCACTTTCCCTTCCTAGTGATCCTTGTGTAAGTCTTTGTGCAAGGAGTTGATAAAAATTCACCTTCACCATCTTGCAAACACAAGAGGATGAAGCCCCTGTTACAAGAACGTAAAAATATTACAACAGGAAATGAAAAATTCAGCACTCCAACAGACATGACTTCTGCCAGATAGGCAATTTCCAACTCAAGAGATTCATAGCACTGTTAACAAAGGACTTGTCCGCTCCTAATCTCTTCATTTAGTGTTGACCCACCTCTACTTGTTCTAGCATCCCCAGTCTATGTGTTCTCCCATCCTTGGTACTTGCTCAGGCCTCCTGATGATGAACTTGGAGCAGCAGCCAGGCCCTTTCCAGCTGTTCTGTGGCAGACGAGCTCTTCCAAGAGTCCTTCCTGCTCTTAACATGTACCTGACTTTGCTTGGCCTGGAAAGAGCGGGGGGGGGCAATTTTTTCCTTCATCTTCTGACCAGGTCTGTTCTTTTGTCACCGTGGTGGTGTTATCAGCTTTTCTCACAGCTGTACTTGCCACCTCCTTTAGCATTACAAACGGTGATGAAAAATCCACCCAGTGTTGCACTACACAGGATCAAGGCAGTGCTTGGATTGCATTTCTCATTTGCTCTAAGTGTTTTTTGCCCTTCTCTCACCATTTCTCCTTTGATCTTTTTTGGCATATTTCTGGGAAAAGTCCAGTTGCATGTCTTCATAATTAAGAGTTTTAAAAACCCATGTTATTTGATGGATTATTTCTTTCTTAAAAGATTGAAGGGGGAGTGCTTCCAATGTAGGAAGATACAAAGAAGAGAATAACCTGCTTAAAATCTTAATACATGTTATATCGAATACAGTTTCATCTATGTGATGTTCACATCTGCTGGATGTTGGGCAGCCTTCATCATGCTGACTGCTGTGTATCGGTTATAAAGGATTTTGGATTTTGCCTAAAGTTTGGTTCATGCTTTTGACAAACTTTCCTTTATGGATTGAGCATTTTGTTCTGATCCTGGGTTTGGAAGAGTCATGCAGTAGACTTGACTCGACTGGAAAGGCAATCCCTGTTAATCATGGTCATCAGTGATACTCAAGGATCTCCTCCTGTATGGTATACACAACAGTTCCTGGGGAGAAAAGAACAAGACAGATGATAAATATTCTCTTAGAGTAAATTCTGTGGCTCTTGCTCACAGTCTTCTCTGTAGTACCTGAAAAATGTAGATGGGCTGTACTTCCCTATTTCCTTTGGTTCTTACGGTGATGGATGATGAGGCAGTCCTAACAGATGCTGTTTGGAAAATTGTTCTGTGAAGAGCTGTCTGAATTGAACCAAAGGACAGTGTAGACCTCAGTCCTCTCTGGCTCTGGAAGAGAAGAGTATGACAGCAGGGCAAGTACAAAGGGATGTGCACTATCCATCCCCTTCCTTCTCTAGGTCTCATGATACCTTTTCTGCTTCTTAGAGTCTCCAAGAGTTTAGAGACCTTGTGCTTAGAGATCTTGGTGATTAATAACCCTAGATGGACGTGGGCTTTTCTTCTGTGAATGCTTTTTTTTTTTTTTTTTAGTCTCCTGTAATTTCTGGTTATCAAAAACATCTTGTGACATTCAGTTTTGGAGTTTAGATATGTAGGGGGGGGTGTGTGTATGTGTACATAAATATTTATTTATTTTAAAAACTTGTGCCTTTTCCTGGAAGATACTGCAGAAAAAATAGTAAAACATTGTAAACCATAAACGAGCTTGTGTTGTACCTGAGACTTTGAATTCATTTCATTGTTCAGCTTACTCTGGATTTTGGAACTCCCAATGTGATCTTGCATATCCTTTAAAAATACCTATCTTTAACATAGAGTGCTAAATTAAAATTTATTTTATAGTGTTCGCATTCCAGTCATGCTGGCATATCCTGCTAGGATGTTGTTTTCCTCTTTTGTTTAAATGACATATTGTGGATTAAATTGGAGCCAGCAATGTAAGAGATTTCTTTCCTTTTCTGTTCAGGGTTCTCAGACCTAGTTAATATTGGCTTGAGTTTAGAGAGGTTTTTAATATTAGCCAATTTGTTAACACTTATAAGCCACTCATTTGATACAAAGCTTTTAGATAAAAATGAAAATGATGATTTCAGCGTAAAGAGGATTTTTCAGAAGCGCCTACACGACCTGTAAATATAAAAACCCATTCAAAATTGGGATTTGTTCTCTTTTGGTATGGGCATGGGGAGAGCTTACTACAATAGCTATTGCAACATAACTGAATAGTTTATCCACAATTGCTTTGTGTTCTGGAAAAAAGCCTAATTTTATTCCATAATAACCAGTGCTCTTCCAAGGCTGAGTAGTTGTTCCAGAACACTATTTAATATGAAAGAGTATTTTCAACAATAGCTTATTCTGCTATAGCTAACCAAAGTTTTCCCATGTATGTAAGCCCTAGGCTTCTTGGATGCTTTTGAATATTCTGTTATTTGTGAGTAAAGCTTGACTTACAAGAAATCATAAGCAGATGTTTGAGAAGTTTAGATTTTATTTTATTTTTTAGCAGCATCCAGCAAAGTTGAATTGTGTGTAATTGCAGGTACCGCTCTGGAGGAGGAAAGTGTCAAAATCAGCTGACTGTGAATGAACTCCGGTTGTTCGTGAGGCAGCTCTATGCTCTGCCTTGTGTCCTCAGTCAGACACCATTGCTGAAGGTAACTTAGAAAATTCTAAGGGAAGGAACATGAGCATTTGTCATAGTGATGTATTTGCACTGCATTAATCTCCTGTCTTACTACTAGCTCCAAGAATTAATAGCTTTAAACTGGCAGGCCTGGGTAACTTGTGCATGAGTTGCTTAAGAATGGAGCTCTCTGACATGCTGGTGTTCATGGTCAGCGTATTTTTATACTACATGGGGGAATCAAAATGTTAATGTTGTACGAAGTAATGCAAAAGAAGCAGCAGGATGACTTGGGTAACTACAGATTAAAAGTTTGGGGTCAGTTACCTAGTCTCCTCTTAAGAGTGAAGACAGGTTTGTCTGAGAATTATTTAAAACTCCGTAATGCTCTGAGTGGCAGTTCTCCTATTCATATCACTTTCCTTCTTTGTTAATCCAGAATCAGCTTTCTCATGGTCTCGTAATTAGATACCTCCTCGTGCTATCAACCCATGTTCCAGGAAACAACACAAATAACCCTAGCCAAAGCTACCAGCCTAGGCTACCAAAATACTTGTTCTGTCAGAGTACCTGCTGCTGACAGTGAGTCAGATCACTTTGTCTCCCACAACCATCAGCTAGTGCTGATTATTTGCTCACCAGATGATCAGCCGTCAGACAAGTTGAAAGTAATTCATGATTTGGTTTCAGAATTTGCCAAAATGTTGAATATCACACTGAGGGGTAATAAAAAAAAAAGGGGGGGAGGAACATAAATTCTGGGCAGCTGCAATTCCTGTCTTAAAGGAAAAAGGCTTCGCATATTTGTGACACTTGGAGCCAGGAGATGCAGTGTCCAGCTCCTAAACTCTCTCTTAAGTGTCCACACAATGCTGAGAGACCAGACAATACCATGTAACTTTGAATAAGAGTAGACCAGTTCAGCTCAGCATTATGACTATTGCTTTTGAAGCTTTATCAGGTCTGGAATGTGCGAATCAGACTTTATGTAATCCTATTTACAGTTATTTGTTTATAGCATAGTAACTCTGAAGTTATCTTACTATTTAAATCTTACTATTTAAAAAGCAGAAGTTCAGAAATGCCAGACATGCAAACAATTCTTCTCCGTCTGTCATTCTTGAACAGGGAAATATCAAACACATGGTCAGGATATTCTTTTATATCATTCCTAATGATCTTAAATTATATGTAGTCATGCAAATTAGGCTGTTAATATAAATGACCAACAGTTACTGGAGATCAGTTCACAATTTAATATATCTCTAAAAAGGCTTTATTTCCATTATGGCTGAGATCATCTACTCAGGCAACAGCCTCATTGGCAAAATACCAAGATGTCATCTGTGAAGGAAGAATTTACTGCTGGAGTGGCATTTCAGCCAGTACTAGAAGCATTGGGCAGGATGGCTAGAAACAGAGTAATTCCAGCCTTTGCAGTGAGATTACTCTAACTGCCTATTATCCTGGGTGAAGTGCAGACAACCACAGGGGTAACTTTTTGGGGTAATTAGCTGTTGAACATATGGAGAGAGAGAAAGTGTTACACTGCATGAGAGAGTAAAATTCCTGTGGCTTACTGGGACTGTGTGGTCCAGCTCAGAAACCTTAACAATATAGCAGAAATGAACCCCAGAAGCTCCGTGCCCTTCCCAGCATTCTTCAAAGCCTTCTTAATCTTAACCTTGCTGTTCTTCAGCCTCCTTAATCATTCCAGAACAAAGCCAGAAGACAGCATTAATGAAACACTTAAAATTTCCCTTTAGATCCTTTCTATTCTTCTGAGACCTCTTTTTGATACCCGTGTCTTAGTTCAAAGGAGTTTGGAGTGGAATTCCCTTGTTCTATGATCCTCAAGCTTATGGACACATGTATGAGGAGATGCTGATCTAGACACTATGTGTTGAAGACACCCTATTTAAGTGTTCCAGATGTCATGATAATTTGCCATGCATGTTGTGTGCATTGCAATGTGGTGTTTGCCAGGAGCCTTGCACTTAAAT
Organism: Haliaeetus leucocephalus; assembly: GCF_000737465.1. Classification (NCBI taxonomy): domain Eukaryota; kingdom Metazoa; phylum Chordata; class Aves; order Accipitriformes; family Accipitridae; genus Haliaeetus; species Haliaeetus leucocephalus. Next base: position 584,787 of record NW_010973436.1, read on the forward strand.
GTTTAAGCTTGCACTTACGTTTAAGAGATTTGGCAGCGAGCTTTCTTCTGATTTATTGTTGCGTTTGTGTATTTCAGGATCTTCTTGATCGTGTGGAAGCTTTTCAACAGCAAAGCCAAAAACTCCTTTCTGAGGAAATGCCTAGTGCTGCAGAACTTCAGGAGCTGTTGGATGTCAGCTTTGACTTTGACGTTGATCTACCCCAACTGGCTGAACTGCGGATACGTCTGGAACAGGCACGCTGGCTCGAGGATGTGCAACTGGCTTCTTCGGACCAAAACTCTCTTACTCTAGATGATATGAGACGTCTTATAGACTCAGGTGTTGGACTCGCTCCCTACCCAGCAGTTGAGAAAGCAATGGCGAAGCTGCAGGAGCTCCTTACTGTATCTGAACACTGGGATGACAAAGCCAGAAATTTGATAAAGGCCAGGTATAGGCTAAATCTTAGTGTTGCATTTTGTAGTTCCATGAGCTGAGGAGCTGTTTAAGATGGAAATAGTTGGCTTTACTTCTGAAGGGGCCCTCTTTTGTTCATCCAGTTCACAACATGAAGGCAAAATTTGTGCCATCCGCAAGGGAAAGGGATGGAGAAGGGGGTTGAGTGACTGAGCGATTTTAAACATTGGTGTTGGCTTGCAGTGTTTGTGGTGCTCCACTATCATTGTGCAAATTCTCCTTTTGCCACAAGGAAGGGTTTTAAGACACCTCTTCCTTCCTTTCAACATTCTTCCCTCCCCCTGTGTCATACTGGAGGATGCATGTCCAGATAGAGCTTAGTTACATACCACCAGCTGGTAAAATTTTATTATCTGGACTATTTCTAACATTGAGGAGATTTTTTTTCTAGATTATTTGGTGCAGGGGAGGAGGAAATAAGCTAAATACATCCTTATTGAGAAAAATTGTCTTGCTCATTGCTTTGACCTTCTGATTTATAAAGTAAAATGGAGGAGAGCACGGTCTACTTAAAGTTTAGAAAGGTGGCACAAACTTGTATGCAAGGTTTCTTCCCTCAAGATTCCTGATTTTTAATTTTTTTTATTTTATTTTTTAAATTTTTCCCCCAGCCTCATAATTATGAAAGCATTTGAGTGTTTCTTACCCATTAGTAACCATATGATTTTAAAATTATAACTTCATAGAGCACAAAATTGGAATAAACTTGGGTTTAAGCTCCAAAATGGAGATGCAGTTGTGTTTGTACCTGTCTAAAACATTAGAATCGAGTTGTGAAATACAGAAAAGCCATCTTCAGGGTTTTTTAACCTTCCAATGTACAATCTCTTAGCTGATACTGTTTTAGGGTTCAATGTGCACTTGAGGATCCAAGGTTCTATCATCCAAAAGTTAATAAATGTTAGATCTCCCTTAAGCCCAAATGTGTGAATATTTCTAAGTAGGAGACTATAGCAAGCAAATATACATTTCTAAAAGCATACCTGCATTAGTAATGTCCTGGTTGTACAGTATCCATATCTAGTACTGGACATAACGTCATTATTTGGTGTAACCTTTGGTTTTAATAAGCCAGATGAGTAGAACCACTCCAACTGCATTGCAGTGTTTTACATTCTGATACGTTTTGTTTACGTAGACCACGGCAGTCGCTGAGCAGTCTTGTACCAGCAGTGAAAGAAATAGAGGAGATCCCAGCCTATCTCCCAAATGGTGTCGCACTGAAAGACGCGGTGCAGAAGGCCAAAGACTGGCTGCAGGAAGTGGAAGCTCTGCAGGTACGTAAACTGTGCTCTTGGCTTCTTGGTGGGTGATAGTAACCTCTGTCAGGTTAACAGACCCACACTCTGCGCTCCATTGTGTGCACTTGGTGCTTCAGTATCGCAAAAATCAAATGAGCAACAAGTTGATGGCAGAGAATGAAAACCAGAGTCTGATAAAGACAAAAACCTATACAGGTTTTCACCTTGGCTTCTGGTGCTTCCCACTCAAATTTTCTTTTTTTTTTTTTTTTTAACCTATCAGTTTTATTTGTGGATCAAGTTTCCGTTCTTCTTTCTTTTAGGTTCTTTGCTTCTTTTACAGTTCACTGGCAGCTTAACTCTCCCTTCTTCTCTGTTCCCAGTTTCCCCCTTGTGTTAGCACTGTTGCTTGTGCAGCCAGACACCATGTTCAAGCCCAAGTGAGTAATTGTAGCCTGGGCTGACCATTTGAAGTGGTTCATGGCTCAGCCTCGCAAGTACTCAAGGCAGGGGTCAGTGGGACTGCACAGATCAGGAAAGGGTGTGACTGGGATAGCCCTGATTTTCAGATTTTGATAGGATTTGCCAAATATTTTTTTGTATTTTCATTTGTCCTCATGTTTTTTTCCATAAAGTGAACTCTGATCTGACTTACTAGTATTTCCAGGCCTATCTGACCAAAATTGGTCTTTTAATAAAACCTTCTTTTGAGTTCAAGATGCTTTTATTAAAAAACATCAGTTGTCCTGGGCTTCAGAATTTTGAAGGAGTAAAGTTCATGTAATACTAACTTTTGTTTGAGGGTCATGGTTTAACCCCAGCCAGCAACTACGCCCCACCCAGCTGCTCGCTCACTCCCCCTGGCTGGAGTGGGGGAGAGAATCAGAAAGGTAAAAGTGAGAAAACTCATGGGCTGAAATAGTTTAATAGGTAAAGCAAGAGCCACGCACAAGCAAAGCAAAACAAGGAGTTCATTCACTACTTCTCATCATCAGGCAGGTGTTCAGCCATCGCCAGGAAAGCAGAGTTCCACCACACGGAACAGTGACTTGGGAAGACAAACACCTTAAATCCAAAGGTCCCCCCCTTCCTTCTTCTTTACCCTGTCTTTATATGCTGAGCAAAACATCCTATGGTCTGGAATATCCCTTTGGTCAGTTGGGGTCAGCTGTCCTGGCTGTGTCCCCTCCCAACTCCTTGTGCACACCCAGCCTCCTCACTGGTGAGGTGGGGTGAGAAGCCGAAAAGGCCTTGATGCTGTGTAAGCAGTGCTCAGCAATAGAAAACATCCCTGTGTTAATTAACGCTGTTTCCAGCACAAATCCAAAACATAGCCACATACCAGCTACTGTGAAGAAAATTAACTCTCTCCCAGCCAAAACCAGCACAGAGGGCTATCTTGAGAGGGCTTAAGTACTTGTTCTTGGCATTTGCTAATTTCTTGGTTTGGATTCTGAAATTCTGCCTCCTGAATATGGAAAAATGTGTCTGTATGTGCCAAGAATTTTTGCTTCGCTTCTGCAAAGATTTTAGTAAATGCCTGCAGTCATTGTGACTTGCAGGAAGCTCTTGGTATCAGTACTTGGTGATTTGCTGCTAGAGATGTTGGAGCTGTTCTGGATGGATAGTTCTCGAGTCCCACATCGCTGCCTATTTTAGAAATTACTTCTCAGTGCTGCTATACTGCTAGACTTCTTGTAATTGGGTTGCCTTAGGCGTAGGCTGCTAAGTGAATGAACAGAGCTCACTTTCAAATTGGATACTTGAGATGGTTCCTTGCTCTTGCCATGGCAGGGACTGGGTTAGACTTGCCTTCTGGGTCTATTTCAAAATTATTTTGATTTTTCTGCTGTGAATGCAGATTGTTAGATTGGGAGTCTGCTTATATTGTTGGCAGTCTTTTTGTTTTTAAACTGTCATTTGGTAAGTGTATTTCCACCCCACCCCCACCCCCACCCCCCAGGTGTTTTATTAGTTTTGTCTGTGTACTTAATGGCTAGAGCATGAGAAACACAAATGTTGGAGTAACAGCTGTGGAAGTGACTGAAGTGTCTAAGCAGTAAATTTGTTTTTACAAGCTCTACCTTCAGTTAATCTAAATGACTTGCTGTGATTCATGGAAGTGGTATGTCTTGTATACATCAACCATTTCTTAATTTATAATCTGACAGGTTGGAGGACGTGTGCCTGTACTGGACACACTAGCGGAACTTGTCACAAGAGGTCGATCTATTCCAGTGCATCTGGACTACCTGCCGAGGCTGGAGTCCTTGGTGTCAGAAGTTCAAGCGTGGAAGGAGTGTGCAGCTAACACATTTCTGTGCGAGAACTCCCCTTATTCTCTTTTGGAGGTAGGAGATCTCAGCTTTGGAGTAGACCACCATTCATACAACAGCAAAAGCACATCACAGCTACAGTATTAACTCATGAAGTAACAGTAAATATTAAGTATATTTGCAGAATTGTTTTAGGATTTTATTATTTTAACATAACTTTATTAGATTGACTTATGCTTTTAGTGATCATTTTAAACTTTTACAATGCTTAAGATTTAGCTATACTTCAGTCTCTTTAATCAGTGGCTAATGAGAGCATGCTGTGCCGCAGTTTGACATTTTCAATATGAATATGGGAATATTGACATATTTGTGGCACTGAATTTACTTCAGTGCATCAGGCTGCAGCCACTGGAGTGCAGGTTCATAGCCGCTTCATCCACCTCAGGTTTAGCTGTGACAAGGATGAGGCTGTAGCTGCTTTAGCTGGCCCTCTGAATCTGTTGCTGCACATGTGTGAACACCTGCAGTTCTTGAGCAATCCACGCCCTCTAGCCTATGCTGAGCCCCTCTTACGCCCCCAGCCCTCCTTGCTCCGTTTGGACAGATGGGAATGCGGGGCAGCCCCTGTTTTCTTCTACTGCTTTCCAGGGCTTGCAGCTTAAATCACAGGGAGGCTATTCAGTGTATCAGCTGTCTGTATATTCCAGCAATCTAAATGGAACATGGAGGTGTTTGTGGTCTGCCCATTTTATAAAACTGAACTTCTAACCTTCCAGCTCTCCCCATTTTCCAGATAACCTCATCCTAGTCCCCCAAATCTTTGATGGAAAAAACTGCTGGAATCCCCGTTCTAACCAAACCAGTCATATGTGACTGTGTTAGGGCAGGATGAATGCATTAAAAATGTTGCAGACAATACTGCTTTTCTGTCCATCAGGTGTTATGTCCCCGGTGTGATATTGGAATGCTGAATCTGAAGAGGAAGCAGAAGAAGTTGAAGGAGCCAGTGCCAAGTGGAAAGAAGAAAAGCACTAAGCTAGAGACTCTGGGTGACTTAGAAAGAGCGCTCTCTGAGAGCAAAGATACTGCATCTGCGGTATGTGGTTTAAGATTGTTTTCGAGCTGGAGTTTCTTCCCAGTTCTTTGTTTATGTTTGCCTCTCGTGCAGGAGTGTTATCTTCCACTCTTTTCTGCTTGCGCTGCTGTTCTGCAGAAGGACTTCTAGCACTGTGCTTTTCTGTGCTTACTTTAGACTTCCCAAAATTGCTTTTGGTGGAAAAAATGTGTTGTGTTTGTGGATGAAGTAGCTTTACAGTTTCCCTGGCAATGCCCGTAGCCTAACAAAGTATAGGAAAATCAAAAAATTGAGACCTGTTTTCCCCCACCATGCCAAAACCTTATTAAAGATAAGATAGGGTTTTCCCAACTCTGATCCCTTCAAAGAACACAATAACCCAACACCATTTATAATTAAAATAAACACCATAAATAATTAAGGAAAACCTCATGCATTATGAAGTCAATAAAGCTCTTGTTCTGGATGGAGCAGACTTAGTTGCTGGTGGTAAAGTGCTTCATCCCAAAACACCTATTTCAGAGCCTCTACCACAGTCAGATTAAACAGTGTCCCATGATTAATGAGGAGCAGTAGACTGATTTGGTAGGGTTTGAATATAATTGTCCCTTTAGGTATGGGACATCTAAGTTTTAACCTATGGCAACTACTTGAAACCTGTATGTTCAGTGCTTTGGTTCTTGTCTTCCTTGTCTGGAAATCCAGACTTACAGACTGCGTCCCTACAAGTGCTGTAAGGAGAAGAGACTGGGTCCTCTAAATCACACACCCTTCTCCTCTTTGACTAGATAATATCTCGTTAACGGCTGGGGTATTGAAAAAGAAGGATACTCACATGGACTGCACTCTGGAAAAGGCATTCATTTACTGTGGCGGGTTTTGCTTCTGACACGAGGGGAACAAGAATCTTCTTGTAGTGGAGGTTTGGATACTTTCACAACCCAACACTGTAGCTGCAGTGCTCAGCACCCGTGTGTACGTAATGTAGTGTGCTGTGCCCAAGTCCTGTATCTGCCCATGCTGGATGCAGTTGTCTTAATTTTTGCATAGCTGATTTTTTTCTAGTCATCACATTTCAAAGCCATGATGTGTGAAATAACTGTTTTGTATATATTTACAAACCCTCCTGTATATGTTTATCTTTATATCCATAACAAAATGCATAGAATTTATTAATTGCAGCTGCTATTAATAGCCTCTATGAAACTGAAATATATTGCTGTCTTTAATAGCAGCTAACGCTAAAGATGCCTGAAAAAAAGGATCATGAGCAGGTGTAGAAAGGGCAAACAACACATTCAGGAGTACACCTGAATTTCACTTGGTGTTTACAAACCCCAGAGCGAGTACATAGGTCAGGGTGCAGCCCTGTGCACTTGACAGTGTAAGGTGGGTATCAGAGATGCATTTGTATTTCTGAAAACTGCCCAGATGTGTTTTACGATTATACAGAGTCAGACTACATATTTGAGAGACATGTTCATAGAGAAGTACCTGCAAGCCAAATCAGCTCTTGTTTCAGAATTTAAGCTGCTTTAATGAAGGTAATGCTTTTGTATCACAAAACATGAAGGATTTGGAACAGAGAAGAAAGGAGTTAGGAGGTCATTTTTTGCAAAGGAATACACTTTGTATCTCTGGGCCTGATGAGAAAACAGAAGGGAACTGAAGTCATATCACTGCACACCCTCATAACTGCTTTGCTTCAAACATTCAAAGCCTTGAAGGCGTATAGGGGTGAGGAGCTTCTTAACAATCCGAAGTACTTGCTGGCGTATCTGAAGAGCGCAATTGTGCAGAGGTCGCCCTGTTTCTAATGACTACTGTTCATTTCAAGATTACATCCCTTTCTTTGAACTCCCTTTTAGATGGCTACGCTTGGGGAAGCCCGATTAAAGGAGATGGAAGCATTGCGTTCTCTGCGAGCAGCAAACGAAGTGAAGGTGCTGTCTAGTGAAGAGGACGCAGAACTGAAAGTCTGTCTGTGCCAGAAGGAGCCGGCTGCTCCAATGATACAGTGTGAACTCTGCAGAGGGTTCTTCCATACTGGCTGTGTTTCGGTGCCCAACGTTTTGCAGGGACCTCGTGTGTGGCTCTGTCCACACTGTCATCGATCAGAAAAGCCACCTTTAGAAAAGATCTTACCGTTGCTGGCCTCCTTGCAGCGTATCCGTGTGAGGCTTCCTGAGGGGGATGCCTTACGGTATATGATCGAGAGAACTGTGAACTGGCAGCACAGAGCACAACAAATGTTATATTCAGGGAATCTAAAACTTATACAAGACAAAGTTGGCTCAGGATTATTGTACAACAGATGGCAAGCCACAGCAGGCCAATTGCCAGAGACAAACAAGGTGAGGCTGAGCTGCTTCTGGGTTTCCTGGCAGTGGGTGGCATGTGGTCAACAAGAACAGCCTGTAACACCTCACTGGGTTTTGGGTTCATTGTATCTGCATACAAATACTGGCAAGGCAGATTGTTTATGTGTTGCTGTACAGATATAAGGAGTTTGGGTTCTGCTTTGACGGTTAGCCAGGATGTGTGTGTCTTCCAGCAGCAGCTTCATGTTCTCCTTCTGCTGGAGTCCTGGGAGCAATTAATCCTAAAGGCCCTATTTTCCCTTCTCCCAGCTCCTAAGCTCTAATGTGACGCTATTAATGACAGAGTTGTTGAAGCTATTGTTTCTAGAGTGCATAGTATTCAATTAGTCTGTATATTCTGTTCTTACAAGTGTTTCAATATAGTTTTAAGTGTTGAGAATTAGTAACAGAGGCACAAACCGTCCAGTGTGTTACCAGCTTAGCTCTCAGATGAGGTTGTTTGCAACGGGCTATCTTCAGCCATTACGGCTCCTTCTCCTTATTGCTTGCGCTAGAACTCCCAAGCTGAATATTCTGCTAATATTACTGAGTTAAGCTACAGCAACTGTTTCAGGTGTGATCATGAGGGAGTTTCAAACTTCCTCCAGTAAAGATCTTTCAGCAAAAAGGACAGGGAAAGCGGGAAATGGGTTAAGCATTTCTAGTTTTCCTGAGATTATAAATGCAGAAAAAATCTGAAATAAAATGTCTGTGCAGCATAAAAAACATAAAACAACCTAAAATGAAATGCACTGTTGCTTTTATTTTTAGATTGAAACAGCTTAGTATTGCTAGTGCAACCCTGTTGCAGTTTGTGTGTGTGTTCTCAGCTCAGTTATGTTAAACCATAAAATGTGCCACCCATGCTTGAAGAGGTATTGTAGCTGCTTCTCAAGTAACTCAGCTATTCCAAGTTGCTTGTGTTGACCAAATCTTTCAAATAGGCAAGCCTAGTTTTAGAAATTAAAACTATGTTGAGGCATCTAACAATTTTTCTGATAATTTAGGTTTGAAAGTATCTTTTTACTAGACCAACTAGTATAGCTGAAAAAAACTGGGCAAGATTTTGGGCATATAAATTGATGTTTGGGCCAGAAATGGAAACAGTAAGCTTAGCTTTATTAGCTCAGTGTTATACCACGACATTCCTCCGACCTGAAAGCAGTCTAACCATTTTTGTGTGGTCTGGAGCTCAAGTCAGTAAACCTCCTAAATCAAGGTAATTCCAGCAGAGCTAGTTGAGGTCCTTGTGACCTCATTTCCCAAATCAGAGGTCCCTGGGAAGCTCAGTGGAAGACCATCTGACCACATGCATCAGCTTGGGTCCCTCACTGTGCCTGAGCTAAGGAGCCTTCCTGGAGACAGTGGTACTAAGGGCAGGTCAGAGGTGGCCTCCAGAGCCATCTTGGCACAGGTACTGAGCTAAAACTTGGTTTCAGTGGATTTGAGGTGGTTTTTCGGTGAATCCAGTGTCTCGGCATTGCTGTCCTGTCCTGTAACAATTCTGTTTTCCCTGTTATCTGGGATAATCAAACATGCTTATTCCTCCAGAGAAGCTCATAGCAGTAACCACTGGGGTTGGGCTTCTTTGGCAGTGGCCAAAGTGAAGAATGTGGAGCATTTAGATGAGTTTGAAAAACAGCTATGAGAATTGATGAAAGCCAGATCTTGAAAGGGGCCCAGAGATTTGAATTAGTGAGGTAGATAATATTTTGGAAGGCAGCTGGTGAGATGCCTTTCTGACACTTGAGAGTCCAAAACTGAGACTTGCTGGCTTTCCTAAGTGGCCTTTGCGTACGTACACGTGTGTTTTGCCATTGGCATTTCTTTTGTGTGTGCTGAGGTAAAGAGAAGTGCTTCAGAACAGCTTGGTGTCTCATCGGGTGAAGGCAGTGAGAAATTGCTTCTTTGTTGTGAACAAAGGGAGGAAACTGTGATATTTACCCTGAGTCAACTCTAGAGCTGAAGACCTCGCCTCCACATGTCCGGGATTGTCCCTACAGGGACTCTGCCTGTGTTGTCTCTGCTCCACAGGCTCGTTCTCCTCTGGTAGAGCATGCTGCTGTGTGTGCTAGGGCCAGTTTATGATCTCTGTGGAAAAGATAATTCACAGCTAAGAATTCTGGCAATAAAGTTGCTTTTGCCTATTTCCAGGTGTAGGATGAAGGGTTTGGGTGTATTAGATTGAACAGTTTCCAGGAATACAAGATTTAAGCAATTGTAAGAGAAACAAGTATTGATTCTGTTGCAGTTATTTGACACTTCAAAACTACATGTTCAGTGAAAATATCTATGCCTTTCGTTTTGTTTTCTAGGTTTCCCAGACAATTGGAGCAATGTCATTCTCCATGCCTCACGACTGGGATAACAGAACCATATATTTACATTCTCCATTTTCTACAGGACAGCACTGCATCCCACTTCATGGTTTGTAATCTTCACTTTGATTTTTTTTCTTTTTTTTTTTCTTCCTTTTTTTCCCTGTGTTTGGTGGAGAAGAGAGGGTGTCCTGATCAACAGGAGATGGCTGGGGCAGGGAGGCACATGACTGTGCAGTGTGTCTGGTTCCTTCTCCATCCCCTCAGCAGCTTTGGAACTTAATGTGCAGCTTTGGCAGAGGGGTAAATTCCTCAACGTATAAATTTCCCACGTGTAATGAAAAGATGTGGCGCAGTAGGACAAGAGGTATCGGTCAAGAGCTGGCTGCTTCCCACGTGCACAGGACACAGTGGGCTGTGGCCAGCCAAACAGACTGCAGGAGGGGGAAATGGAGGGTAGAGACCACTGAAATTGTAGGAGGTGGATGGGAACAACATAGGGAAATAGTGCTGGAGACCACGGGGTACTTAACCCATAGGACACAAGCCCACATAAGCTTTGCTGCAGCACAACTGTCACAGAGACTTGAGTTTTCTTAGCTGCTGTGGCTGCGGCTGTGCTCCATCCAGGTCACTCAGTGCAGGTTCTGCATGCTTCTTAGCTCAGACTTTGTATTTATTGGACTAACATAGACATGCTATAAATTGCATCATTTTACAACTGTAAAAAGTTATTTATAATTTCTTTCATCCTGATGCATAATGCTCCAGGGACACAGGTCCAGTCTTATCTTTATATGTTCAAGTCAGTGCAGCTTAATCCGTATTAATGTTACACAAGACATTTATATCAGTTTAACGTTACAGTTAAAATCAAACAAGGCAGTCCTTTATACTACCAGGTTTATTTTTCAGGCCATATTTGAGTTGTACCGAATACTATATTAAAGTGCTGTTATTTACACAATGATTTTCACCTCCCCTAGCTGTGACTATTTCAGAAGCCCAATGGAAGTTTTGAAGCTCGATAGCAGCAGTGGGTGGTGACTGTACAGCAGGACTCAGTTGCAAGGCTCATCCTCTCAGCTTTTCTTCCTCTACTCTCTTGGCTCCACTTACGGATTTTACTCACTTTGTTCATCTTACCCACTTGTTAGGTAGTCAGGGGATCATCATGCTTCTTGTAGCTGCAGAAGCAGAAGAAATTACCAAGCATGATGGCAAACGCTTATCCTCGAAGCAGCAATTTCTTGCAAGCATGGAAGGGTACTGAGCCACAGCGCAGTCACTTCTGTGCAAGCCTTTATCTTTCTTTTTAACCCTGCTATTAAAAATGAGCAGTGAAGAGGGAATAGATAAGAGTTAATTCATACAGTTGCAGATTTAAAAAAGTCTTTCACAGGTTTTTTTTTTTAATGTGCTACCAGAGAAGAATTTTCATTATCTGTGCAGTTCTCATCAGTGCTGACACTGAAGAATTCCTTTTCTCCTCTCTCCCTGTCTTTCATAATAGTCATTAGCACAGAGCTGGATGAGCTGATGATGGAAGCCCAGCTGCTACAGGTTTCTCTGCCTGAAATACAGGAGCTGTACCAGATCCTATTCACAAAGCAAAGCCCTGTTTTGCAGACAGAGCAGAGGTCATCCGTTGGACCAACAAATGAAAAGGCAAGTGTCTGACAACAGCAATGAGCTTGGGGTCACTTTGGAGTAGAGCTCTGCCTGAACCCATAAGCTTTACAAAGAGGTTTGTGTGTGGCTGTACTTCTATGAAAATACGTTTTCCTTGTTCAAAAGGGGTCAAGAAGTTGATAAGTTAACGAATTTGTTACAAACTATTGAATATAATTTGTGGCCTCATGCATTTTTTCAATTTGAATCTGTTTTTTTATAGTCACTCTCTGTATTTTAAATACATCTATCCTAATTTGACTCTTGTCCTGTGTTGAAGAGGCTTTCCGAGAGAGCTGCCTCTGAATCACTGGACTCAGGCAGGAAATGAGAATAAATTCTGTCACTGAGGTGTGACCCTATCCTTTGCTCCCCTTACACATCCCAGTTCTGCTGAAAAGGCAGCACTCTCTCAAACACTGCACTTTTACTTAAGCCTATTCCTAAAAGCAGGGTATGGAATAACAGGATAATGAGTGTTACTTGCACACTTACAATTTTGCTAAAATATCTTTCCAATAGAATGAGTGTTGCCGAGGAAGAAAAGATGGAATTAGTTACATGGAAAGAAAACTGAAGCGGCGTTTTGAGAGAGAGAGCTTCTGTGATGAGAAGAGAGCAAGAGTAAAAAAAATGAGAACACCCAAAAAGAAGAAACTGAAACTGAATCACTCAAAGGATCTCTGCACTAACAAACTAGAGAGGGAGCGGGAGCGTCTCTTTGAGATGCAGCGTTCTAGTGAAAGCCACTTGCTTCCCTCAGACGTGTCATTCTCTGAGCAGGAGGACTCTGAGGATGAAGATGCCATCTGCCCTGCTGTGAATTGTCTCCAGCCTGAGGGAGATGAGGTCAGTAGAGGCAGAGACCCGCTGTGGTGTTCGGAATGCTGGGATCTAGGACATTCAGCTGCCCTGTAATTGTTCGACCGCATAAACGCTATTTGCAAAGAGAGCATGAGGCACTTGGTAACCCAGAGACAGTGTCTGCCACTGCTGGGACACCTTTAGTAATAATGATCCTTCCCGTCTTCTCCAAGAGCAGCCATGCAGCTGGGACTGGGGAAGGCAGGTGGACATCAAAACATCTGCATGGAATCGGAAGGAGAAGGTGGGGCTGTGCAGACACCATATTCATCTCTGCTCTTGAAATATGGCTGTAGATATAGACTTTGTGGGTTGCAGCCTTTCTGTGCATGGGGGCAGTGCCTTGGAACTCTGCGCAGGCCCATCCATACTGGAGAATGGAGAAGAGGGACATCCCCAGGTGCCTGGGAGGGCCGTGGTGAAGTTACCATCCACAATCTTGCTATAGGTGGGAAAGCAATAGGAGAGATGAAGGGAGGTGTGGCCTTCTCTCGGCTTCAGAGGAGCTGGACTGCAGGAGTCCACAGTGAGCATGAGTTGAATATCCAGCAGTAGCCAGTTGTAGAATGGGACATTTCTCACTCATTTAAATAGATTAGGAGCCCAAAAATGAATAATGAATGCTGTGTGTGTTTTCTTGGTCCTTCTCTGAACACCAGTATGTCTGTTCTTTATTAGGTGGATTGGGTCCAGTGTGATGGCAGCTGCAACCAGTGGTTCCACCAGGTGTGCGTGGGCATCTCTCCAGAAATGGCAGAGAAGGAGGACTACATCTGCATCAGCTGCACTGGGAAGGACTCTCAATATCGGAAGTAAAACTCCCCATAAACCATTCAGGACTTGAGTAAAGAAGGTTATCGGAATTTTCCAATAAAGCCACAGGGGCTGGTTTAAGAACCAGATTGCAAATGGTGCTACTTCTATCCTTATGGGATCATTTTCCAGAACTCAAAACAATTTTTGACACTTTTGTATTTTTCCCTTGATCTGTTTGTGGTTGTTGAGGTTTGAGATGCTGACTGTTTAGCAGGGGTTTCCACCAATTTGGAAGGCATTTGAAACATGCACCTTTTATTGTACAGCATTAAATTACCTCTCTGGGATTTACCGGCGTATTTAATTCAGCTTGGTTTAGGTGCACAAAAACCTGCACCATGAATTTTCCAATAAATCCTCTTTTGAGGAAATCCCTGTTTACTCTGTTAACTCTTTGGGGACTTTAGTTTTTTTCCACTTTGTTTTTCGTAGATTAGGTTTATTTATCTGAGCAATAACTTCTATGTCTGGTTTCAGTGACTGGAATGACAATTCTGAACAGCGTGTTGCTTCTAGCATTGGTTGATGTACAGAAAGCAAATGTTAGATCCTAGTGTCACTGATGGCCCAGTGATGTAGAAGACAGGAGGAAAAAAAAAAAAAGGTCTGTAAAGTAATTGCCACAGCTGTATTTTGGCTTTCTCCTTTTTTGGGTAGCTTGTATCAAATGTTGCAGTTTATATTGTGGAATAAACCCCTGGTTATGTTATAAAATTAAATGTTGGTGTTTTTAGAGAGCTTGAAATGCAGTTTCATTTCCCTCTGGATCAATATTGATTGCATCGGTTGGTTCTCTTATTCAAGAGAAATCCATCTTTGAAAAAAGAAATGCAAAAGCCATGTTATTTTCTTACCTTACTTGTATATTCAGGTTTGGAAGGAGAAGGCAGATCAAAATGTTACATCAAAAAGAAAAAAAAACTTTTTAATTTTGCAAAGCTTTTCCAAAACTGAAACTATTTGCGAGTTGGGTGAATAAAGAATTGAAACTATGATTTGTGATTTGGCAGGGGCTTCACACAGGATGGGGAGCTTCACACAGGAGGCAAAGGTGTGGGGCACGCGTGTGGGGCAGCTTCTTCTGCCAGCCTTGTCCAGCTGGCTTTGGAAGGAGAGACTTTCCCCACAGCGTGCATTGCAGCTTGGTCCACAGAGCACTCTGCCTGGCTATGCGCAGATTCTTTCCAACTGCTTCTGCTTGCATTTAGGCTAAAAACGTGAGGAATAAGGACATTTCTGGACTGGTTATGATTCTATCGAAGTCTGTTTAGGGACCTTAGCCTGGTGGTTAAGAAGGGGCAGTGCAGGTGATGGCATAGTGGTGCTGGCTCAGAGGGGACTGGACCTCTGAGGAGGAGAGGTTGTTTGTTTAAGCCTGCAAGGCATTCCATGTGGGGCTACACCTGAAACCCTTTGGAGAGTAATTGCTAACGCAGAATATAGCTGTTGCTCCTTTGGAAATGGCTTGGTGACAGTGATGTGGGCTCTGTGGCCTGCCAAAGGTGGAACTTCTGGAGCCCTGGAAGATGGGAGGTCTAGGAGATCTTCGTATTGGAGAGAGCGCTCTCCTTATGACATCCTGTCATCACCAAACACGTGGCAGTATTGGTATTCCCTCTGTTCATCATCAAGAGGAATTTGCTGGTAAATTTTTCCCTGCTGGTTTGAGACCTTTTCCTATGGACAGAAGTGCACGGAGTCACTGGGCATAGGGCAAAGCTTTTGAGCTGTATGTGGCTGACAATGACGTGGTGGATCTGTGTGTGGTGTCAGAACTGTGCAGGAATTTGATTTCCCAGGGTTTGAGTTTTGGGGTTTTTTTTAACCTTGAGTATGTTTTTTAGTCTCATGTTGATTTTTTAACTGTTAGAGAATCTTCAGCCTGGCATAGATGATTTGTCTAAAAGCATTGGTGGTGGGGGAAGACAACCTGACCGCATGTACATCAGTTAAATGTGTATATGCTTCCATTGTATGACTTGTCTTTTTTATTTACTTTAATTTGTGATTTTTTTTTTTTTGGTTGGAAAAAGTGTTTGTGCAAGGCTAAGATAACAGTCCAAGCTGTGGAAAAAAACTGATCTGTAATAACTTCCTTTTAAAGGGAGCAGATGAACAAACTTGAAATAGAAAGAGCTTGCACAGTGTTTTGATGTAGCTGAAAATATTACAAAAATTTCTCTCACAGTATCCCTTTTATTTTTTTTCTGTTGAAGAAATGGCTGTTTACCAAAAAGTGCTAGAGGAAATATGATGCAATTAAGTTAAGTGTGATGATTCAGTATAGGACCAAGGGAAAGTTGTCATTTTGTGGACTGTAGAGGCCAGAGGTGACTTTGTTGTCAGGACCACAAATATTTCTCATCAGGATTAACGAATGCAGTAGAATTAGAGCATGATGTTTTGGAAATTACCACATCTTTGCTTGAAAATTTTCAAGAAATAGAAAACCCAGTCCCTGGGTGACCTATGCCTACAGTACAGGATGTCTGCTTAAGGATTTGCATTTTATTTCCTGCTGGAATTGTGACCTCAGGAATGGGTGGCTGGAGGTTGCTGCAGAGATGGTGGTGCCTGCTGCGCCACGGGGCCGTGCCTGTTAGATTTCATCCCCATGTGGATAATTCAAACTGGATTAGGTTGGGTTTGACTTTGTCAGACTAAATAAGCAAGAGATTTGTTGTTTGCTTCAGGGTGGGCTCTTCTGTGACCATCCCTTGCACATTACTCATCAGAGAAAATGATGAGGGCAGAACACACTCAGCAGCAGGGTTTGTTAGGATCAGCCATCCCTTTCACCCATCTTCTTGTCCATCCTGGATTTCCAGAGGATAAACCAAAACAAGCCAAAAAAAAAAAAAAAAGTCCTTCCCACCCTATTCTGCTGCTGGGGTTTTTAAAATTTTTTTTCGCTAGATTGCTCAGATCCTATTTTTTTATTTAATAAGAATAGTTTATGGCCTCTACATTAGTTCAGTCATAAAATAGGACAAAAATCAAATTAGTTACCCTACCTGTGGATTTGAGGCTGAAGAATCTGTTTTTATTTAAAACCTCCCTGTACTATCTATCAGATGCTGGGATTGTATCTGTTGCACCACCTTTAATCTGCTTGATGTGCGCTTTCTCGTGCCACATGAGGAGCATCAGAACAGACTAATACATGCCCAACTGCATCGGCTGTGGTCACATACAGCACCAGTAAGATAATTGATCTGAAGGAGAGGCAAGGGTTTGGTTTCACGTATTTCTGGTCTTAAACTGAAGCCCACGGTGCTGAGGCCATCAGTGTGCATTTCCAGGACCTAGTTGCAAAGTTCCTAAATTGTTTGAATTGGGCTTTCCAGCACTCTGACCTGCGTCTGAGAGAAGAGCTGTCTGCAGGGCAGCCCTTAGGCCCTGGCTCTTCATTTCGGAAACAAACAGGATGAAATGGCTTCATGACTCCAACACATGTTGGGGATGCCTTGAATCCAGAGTTATCAAGAGCTGCGGAACCAAACTCCGAAGGTCGGCAGCTTTCGAGGAAGATTGGAAACTATGGTGATCAGATTCATCACTGCATGCTCTGATCCACAGCAGTGGCCAGGTATCCACATGGATCTGCAGCCTTGGATCTCTGCAGAAGGCTTCTTCTGCAGGTGGCAAAAGAGACTTTAGGCAGTCGTGTCAACACTTGCTAAACCAAGGTGTCAAAGTGGTGCTGGTTTTCTTCACGCTCTTCTTACACCACCCAATGTGCCATCCATTTCCTCTGCTCACACCCAGGTAACGCATACACAGCATTTATTTTCCACAGGCAGAAACTGCTGCTGGAATTGCACTGTTGGATGTGATCAGTGGTCAGCCCAACTGGCCACCAGCAAAGACAAAAATGTGTGGAACAAAGTGGAGAAAAGAGCATGCCAAGGATTTGGTATAAACTTCTTGTCTCAAACCATAAAGTAATACAGTCCTTCCCTTCCCCAGCACCTTCTGGGTGATGATCTATGCTGACACCTCTTCTCTGGGATGAGAAGATGGGAATGTATGCTATTAAGGGGTTAAAATGAGTTCCAGATATAGAAAAGGATGTAATTTCTTAGGGACAACACATCAGTTCCTAATATTTTGTACACAGTTGAAATTCAGGTATACAAACAATTGATTCAGGGAAGGGGAATGTTCCCTTTGCAGCTGTGGAGTCACATGTTTACGTGTTCAACAGCACCAAGAGGGGAAAAACAGAACTGAAATGTTGTCTTTGTGCATTGTGGGACTTTAGCAAGTCATTTGTTAGCCTGACCCAAGGATGCGATGGCAGGGAGGTTGTCTAATACTGACTAAATACATATATATTCAAGGAAACAATGCAATAACAAACAATTTTACAGCTTGACAGAAAAGCTGTTTTGTGTTCCAGCTGACTGATGCGTGGATGACTGTGCAAGCATTAGTGCGCTTCAGGGAAAAGAGTTACAGCAAGGGACTTCAGCTGTAGGCCAGATCCCTACCAGGGCAGACAACAGATCAACAAAGAGAAGAGCAACGATGAGTCTTTCAGCTCCTGTATCTGCAGTAGGAGATGTGTTTGTAGGACATGACTACACGTCTCACACTGGATTTAGGAAGGGAAGGTCTCCACAATACATACACTGGCAGCTACCTGTAAGCAACATTAAGGAGCTGAGATGACTCTTGTATGAGTCTAGAAATGAATGTGTTTTTCCAAGGGAAGGGTTGAGGCACAGCCTTGAAAAATAGCTTTATCCTTTCTTCAGAAGTGAGCTTGTTCACTGCATATTGAGAGTTCTCCCCTAGGATGTAAACATGTCACTCTCTGAAGGCAAGAGCCCTGCACCAAGAAGAGCATCAATAAAAATAAAAGCTGTGTCTGGAAGAGGAGATAAAGCAGTCACACTAGATTAATAGTACTGCAGGTTCAACACTCAGCTATTCGAGACAGACAAAAATTATATCAATGGGTTCAAGTAAAAAGATCTTGGGTAGAAGGTGCTTTTATTTTTTTCATAAAATATTTGTTCATGTGATGATGTGATATGCTGCTGGGTCCAAAATTCCAAGTGCTGAGAGGAAGGGTTGCTGAAAGGTGGTTGAAAAGAAATAGTGACATAACCTAAATTAAAAGAGGTGCAGCTTCATGAAGGTACCTTATGTACCTCAGTTATTCAAGTTCTGAAATGTTTGTTAATCCTACTACTTAAAGTTATGTTTTTAAAGGTACTTGTCTGTTTAATCATAATACTGGGCCAGACTTCATGTGTGTGTGCGCTTGCCTCCTGAAATCTGTGTGAGCTGGGCATCTAAAAATATATAAATATTTTATAAGAAGTAGTAAAAACAGTAGCTCCCTGTCTACAGAACATGCAGTTCGCTCAAAGAGTATCTCCATCACCCAGGGTTTGTTGAGAACAAAACCAATGTTGGAGAGTATTTGTGGGGTGTTTGGGCAGCTTCAGTGTCTGTTGAGCTTTTGGGGTTTCATGTTCTTGTTGCTGCCTGGAGTTAAATTTTAACCAAGTGGGAGACAGGTCAGGCATGTACAATGTCATGTACCTGGCTAATGCCTTGTAATTTGGGATGATGCTGCGCCTGTTCCTTGTGCTGGCCCCGATTTCTCTTGGAGGATTTTTGCTGGTTACAGCAGTCCCATGTCAGCTGCACATCTTTGTGGGGTCTTCCTTGGCAGGGGTCCACAGGGGAGCTCGAGGGCTTGTGTGCCTTGCCTGTGAGTTGAAGCATCACAGGAGGAAACAAGTTCATCACAAAATATCTTTTCATCCTAAGAATATAATCTTTTTGTGGTGACTGAACTTTCTTCCCTAAAGCATGTCAAAAGAAAAGATGAACGTCAGAACCTATTCAGCTTCGAGGCAAAATGTATGGCATTTGAAAGGCAAGCTCTAGGTTTGCTGGCTTTGCTGGAAGCATCTATGCAGAAAACGTGTGAAGAGACCGTGCAATGTACAAAACAGATGGGAATTCAAACATGAAAAAGCCTGGAAGATTCAAATAAATGTAGTTTCTACAAACATGGAAGGACGAGTTGGAGCATTCAGAGCAGTTGTACTGTCACTTGAGCAAAAAGAAGGATTATGGGTTAGACAAGCATTGCTCTGGGATACCCCTCCTCTCCCTAAACTGTGTCCTCATTTTCTGCAAAAGGTTAGTAAGCACAGAGGAAATGGTTCTGATTGTTAAGAAAGGACAAAAATGATGACAAATGCTTGCACAGATGTGTTGGTTCTGATGTTAGCCAGCCAGCGCAGGGTGCCAACGGAAAGTCTGGTGTTACAGTCCTGGGTCTGCCTTGCTGATTTTGGTGCAGTAGGAATTCACTTATATTTTCCACTAAGCCAAAATACTAGGACAGTGCAAAGATGAGCAGATGACCCTGGGCTAGCAGAACTTACATCCTGTATAAATCTATATTTGTTCCTCCAGCAGAAGCAGCATTTTGGATTGGGAAGAACAAGAGAGAAAAATAATCTTTATTCTCTTTGTGGAGAACTCTCTCTGGCACTAGCAATGACCACCGGGGCAGGCCAGAGGAACAGGAGGGCGTGCACACCCTGGCCATGCTGTTCAGTGCCAAGGCCCCATCTCTGCCTTTGGGTGCGAGCGGCACGGCTGAAGTCTGCTCTTCTCCCCTCTCCCCACAAAAATACCAACCTAAATTGGTTGTGCCCACACTGCCGATTGGGAATGACCTCTGCTGTCCCCAGCCTGCCTGCCACTGCCAGGGAGAGCATGGCTTGGCACGGGACGCAGGGAGTGCTGGGCATTGCCTGAGCCCATGCCCTGGCCCTGCTCAGTTTAGGAGGAAAGATGGGGTCCATCACCCCAACTTGCCTAACTTTTGCAGAAGAAAATCTAACTTCATGGTGTGCAGGACATTTTTATAACTAAGTGTCGTGTTGGATTGATTTCATCTAACTGAAGCTGTCCGGACAGCATCTAGTGTAAGCACAGAGGAGCTTCTGGTTCATGCCACCTCCACTGACTGCCTGTTTTGGATGTGAAGTCATCCTCTGAAGAGCTGTTGCTGCCTGGGCAGGGCTGGGCGGTCACAGGAAGGGCCCCAGCCAGCGTAAGGGCTCTGCGGAAAGAAGGAGCTCCCGCTCTCGCAGAGGATGTGGATTAGTGCTGACCAAGCAGGGTTCTTGTCCCGTCAGTGGTTTGGCTATCCAGCCCTTGTGCTGGTGGAGGGGAAGGGCTGGAGCGAGGCAGGGACAGGGCAGCTGTGAGGCTGCAGGATGGGTGGCAGCGCTGGTGTGCAGCGGGACGCTCACTGCCGCACTGTGGCTGTAGGGAGCTGAACCCACCTTGTGTTTCTGTAGTATCTCGAGTTGCTCTTTCTACTTGTAGAGAAAATCTTGAACTCAGGCTGCAAAAGTTACATGCATGATTTATAGGAGCATTTGCTTGTGTTGATCTTGACAAGAACGTTTAAAAATATATTCATGGGAGAGAACGTGACTGGACACATCCCAGAGGAACGGACTCCAGCTCGGAAGAGGTCAGCAAAGCTGGTTTGGAATATAACAAAATATGCAAAAAAAGCAATGGGTAGATGGGGAAAGGATGTCTCTAGGAGGGGAATAAGACTTGTGCACCGGTGATGAGGTATGCTTAATTGTTAAATAGCACCAGGACAAGACTAAAAACCAAATATTCCTCATGGTAGCACATCTGTTACCAGGTAATCACTTGATAACCCTCAAGGAGCTTTCAGGCAGAAAGTGTTGTGGGCAAGGAAAACAGTCCCTCACAGTGACCAGAATAATGACAGGCTTTCTCTGGAAAAAGAAGTTCCCCCAGGCTGGAGGGAGTCTAAGTCCTAAGAGACCTATAGGGAAGGAGTAAGAAGTGTGTAACGCAGCCAGTGGCAGCATGGGGAGTACTTAACATGACTGGTATCTCTGTCGTGCTTCCCAGGTTCACCCCTGGTACTGGACTGTGTTTATACACAAATTGCTGTCCTACTCCTGTGGGTCTTACTGCAGGGGAGTTAATGACCGAATAGCCAGGGTCAGAAAAATCCCCAGGAGCGCCATGCACATGAGACCTGCTTCCTCAGACCTGCTAGCATCATGCCAAAACGCAACTCCACCACCATCCCTCGTGTAAGAAGCCCATTTTGTATGTGTTAATACTGCTTTTTGGTACTTGTAATGATTTGTAAAATTGCTTATACTTCCTAAATAAATAGTTGTAGATAGCAGAGATGGAAACGGAGCAGTACTTCGCTCCCCTGCATTATGTGTGGCTCTTGCTTTGCTTACAGCTCGAGACCATCTACAGCTGCCATGTTCCTGATGCAGAGTGACAGTAGCCTGCTTCCTTTTGCTTCCCCTGAGCATCATGTACAGCACTATTCAAACCTGAATCAAGAACTTGAGGCTTAATTTACCTTCCACTGCTGCCCTGGAGCAGCATGGCTATAGCCTGAGCTGCTACCTCTGCAGTAGCAGACAGGCTGCCTGCCCTGGGGACGAGAGCGCAGCTGCCCACAGGGTTGGCCCTGTCCCTTGTGCTCAAGCTGCTCTGAGCCAGAGGACCATCATGGTGCCTGGTAAAAGTGCTGACTTGAAGCAGTGCCACTACCTGTCCCCTCATAGCTTCTGCACAGAAATCACACGCAGAAGTGGGGCGGGAAGGACTCAAACCTCTTTTGTGTGGCACCATCTCAACGTCTTTGCAAGGAAACCTTTGAGGCCCAAGGGTGACCTTCGCACCACTTAAAAGCAGAACTAAGCTGGTTTGGCCCAGGTGGCTGTATCTGGCCCTTCGGCATACCCCTCCCCCCCACCCCCCCAGACCCTGAACAGCTTCACCCAGCTCCTGAAGGCTCTTCAAGGCTCACGATGGGACCTCGCTACCGATATAGGTGGGAAAAGACGGTGTAAGAGTCTAAACGCTTTTTCCCGGGCTCTGACTGACCCCTGCCATGACAGGAACTCCCCCGGGGTCTGAGGAGATGCTCAGCCCTGAAGCACAAAGGGGCCTCTTGGGCTCCTGCTCCGGGGTCCGCCGGGCCCCCCTGGGGCCGAGGCAGCGCCCGGG
>NW_010973436.1:607085-649336 GCF_000737465.1 Haliaeetus leucocephalus
TAGTGGGCCGGGACCGGGGCCGGTGGCGCAGGGGCTGAAGGAAGCGCTGGTGGAGACGCTGACGGGGATCCTGTGCCCGGTGCAGGCGGTGCGCGCCGCCGCTGAGGAGCAGGTGAAGGTGCTGGAGGTGACGGAGGGTGAGTGAGGGCCGGGCCGCGCTGAGGGGACCGGGGCGGATTGGCGGTGTCCGGGTGGATAAAGGCCGCCGCCGCTCCTCCCCGAGCGTTTCCCGGTACCGGCGCCTCGTGGCCGCGTGTTGGCCTCGGCCAAAACTTCCAGCTTCAGCGCTCGGGCCGGCGGCGGCTTTCCTGCCGGCGGTAGGCGTGTGCCCGGTGTCTCTAGAGCAGCCCCTGCCCCGCCTTGGGAGTTCAGCTGCGGGCTCGCCGGTGGGACATCGCTAGGGCTGTCTCCGGCCTGCAGCGCAGGTCACCGGGCAGAGCCGCAGCAGGGTTCCTTCAAGGCGCCGCTCTGGTCGGTGGGACGAGAGGGAAATTGCCGTGGGGCAGTGTGGGGAACGGCCGTGGGACGGCGTGTTTTTGTGTGAGAACTGAACGACCGAGGAGCGCTCCGAGCTCGCTCCCGGTAGGATGTGGAGGGGGAGGTGGGGTGGCGAAGTGGCAGGCCTGTTGCTCTGGGCACCTCTTTCCACCGGAGCCAAGGTCTCCAGGGTTGCTCACACGATGATCACAGAGAGCCTTCCCACTGCGCGTTTGTCCG
The DNA here is from genome assembly GCF_000737465.1 of Haliaeetus leucocephalus. Classification (NCBI taxonomy): domain Eukaryota; kingdom Metazoa; phylum Chordata; class Aves; order Accipitriformes; family Accipitridae; genus Haliaeetus; species Haliaeetus leucocephalus. Next base: position 607,803 of record NW_010973436.1, read on the forward strand.
CAGACCCTGCCCCACTCCCACAGTGATTCTCTCCACCGCTGGACATCTGTGCCCTTGTGTGTGCCCTCGTCCTGCAGGTCATCATCTGTACCTGGCGTGGTTTAGGTTGACTGTGGTCAGGATGTAGCTGTACCCTCGCCTTGTGTGAAACCTCTATGCCAGGGCTCCATTGTCTGTTGCAGAGAACTAAGGACATGCAAGACACTGGAGCTGGGTGGCAACCAGCCTATGGCTTTGAAAAGACAGAGGTTAAAGGAGCAAGCACCCCATATTCAAGCAGTGTCTCTCATTATTCCATTAGTCATCCAGCCTTTTTATGGTGGCACTAAGCTAGTTCATGCACTTGCTGCTTTTTGTGGGTGGAAGCTACACTTAAAAACCTATTGATGGTAACGTTTTATTTCACTTCAGTTTACATTTTATGACCCATTCCAAAGAACTGGAATCTGTAGAAACCACTAGAAGATTGCAGGTAGTCTGCTATGATGGGAGCTGGGCCCTGGAGAATGCAGCACTGCAGCCCTTGGCCCTGAGTTGTACCTGTCGCCTGGCAGCTTGATGGGCTGGCTGTTCTTGGACCCTCCTGTGGAGATTTTACCTTACCTTCGTCTGATTGTGCCATTCTGAAAGTGTTTTGAGAAGTGTTTTAAAGTCTTTCTGCTCCTGAACTTTAGCTCAGAAATGTTATCAAAGGAGGTTTATGGTAAAGAGAAGGAAGGTGTAAGGGCATGACTGGGTCAAGAATAGTGTTGTGATTACATTACTCTGGGAATGAGACTGGGGCGATGAAAGGAAGGCAGATTGTTTTATAAAATGTTTCTTATTGTGCAGTCCCTTAACCTGTGCTTCTAACACTCTCAGGTTAAGTTGTCCTTGATGCATTACGGGGAAATCTGTGTGTTGTCACCGCAGCTGTTGGAGGTTTTAATGAGTGATTCAACAGCATTGCAGTAGTACGAGTCTGGAAGTGCTGTGAAGTTCATTGACCCATAGAGCCTTTGCCTTGCAAAGGTACTACAGTCAGCATGCTCTTCAGTGGCAACATTTTTTTCCTGAAACAGTCTGAATCTTACCACAAGAAATGAAATCAAGTTTGTGTAGTGGTTTGGGTAACAGATTTCCAGAAAAGAATATAGAGGGCTGTAGGTGATGGATGTCCCTAAGTCCCTTTCAGAGCCCAGGAATGCAACAGAATTACATCTGGTGGATAACGTTAAGGGCAAGAGGAATGGAGTCATCTATACTTCTATTTTTTCATTGTTTCACAATTATCCTAGTCACCCAATACTTTTCTGCGGTTGCAGTCCCAGAACTGCATAGGTCTATTGCAGGACCTGTACCCGTGACCTGGAGGAGGCTACAGAATTCCCTCTCATGCAGTTTGCAGGTGGCACCAAACTGGAAGGGAGGCAGTTGATGTCCTTGAGGGCAGGGCTGCCATTGAGAGAGCCCTGCAGAAATGGACTGAAAGGAACCTCCTGAAATTCAGCAAGGACCAATACCAAGTTCTGCACCTGGGATAGGAGAACCCACCACAGGGATGCGGTGAGGCACTGGCTGGCTGGGGAGCAGCTTTGCAGCAAAGGGCCTGGAAATCCTGGTGGCTGGTGAGCTGGACAGGGCCCACAGTGTGGCCTGGAGGCCACCTGCATCCTGGGCTGTATGAACAGGATCAGAGGCAGCAATCAGCCCTTTCTAGTCAGCTCTTGTTAGACTGCATCTAGAATGCTTGTCCCGCTTTGCTCCCACCCCCCAGTGCAAGGAAAGACAGCAACAAATGGAAGTGAGTTCAGCAAAGGGCCATCAAGTTGGCTGGGGAACTGCAGCACTTGCCGCGTGAGGAGGCGCTGCGGGGAGAGGGATTTTCCAATATGGAGCCAGGAGGCTTTTGGGGGTGGAGCTGGCAGCAGCTTCTGGTAACTACGAGGAGGTTGTTGAGACACGGGTGTGGGAGAGGATGAAGGAAAACAGGCACAAACTGAAACAAGGTGTTCAGACTGGATATAAGGGGAATTTTTTTCACTGTGAGGAGAACCAAGCTTTGGAGCAGATTGTAGACACTGTGCCATTTCTGTCCTCAAGTATCTCTTAAGACCTGCCTAGAAAATGCTCTGAGCAACCTGACTTGATGCTGCTGATGCTGCTTTGATCACAGGGGTTGGACTGGAGACCTCCTGAGGTCTCTTTCAGCTCAATTGTTCTGTGCTTCTGCGATTCCTCCTCTCTTGTCCTAGTCAAGCAGCATAGGAGGAATAACCTATATTCTCCTTTTTGTGCTGTCTCTGGGATGGAGAAACTTGCAAAAACCAAGAGGAGCTAAAGGAACACAGCATTTGCCAACACCATATTGTTGAGGTAAAGAAATGTAGATCATGTGTGTCAGAAGTACTTTAAAGAAACAAAAAAAAGTAGTATCATTAAGCACCATGAAGAAGATGCTGTAAGTAAAAGTGAGGGCAGTAGAAAAGAGCACAAGTGTTGGCACTTTTAATGAACAATAAATGAAGGTAGGCCAAACAAAAATTGAGGAAGAACTTTTTGAAGAAGTAAAAAGTTGCGATGCTTTCAAATGTTGCAGAAGCCGAAAGCATTTCAGAGGTGTTCATAGCCACCAGGTGACTGAAGGGTGCAAGGTACATTCAAGGAGTATAGGGCTGCAGAAAAGCTGAATTATTTGTGCTGGTGTTGACTTAACTTGCCACATTGAAAGGGCCTCTACAGGAGACATGTTGGAGAATCAACATCAAGTTGAAGCATGAGTAGAAGCAGTTTCTCTTATCAATTTACAGCAAGTGCTACAGGATGGATCTCCAACAGTTTTAAAGGGACTCAAACATTAAATTACTATGCTACGAATTGTGCTGTAAAACTTGCCACTTAAGGCCACTTAGGGACCAGATAAATATAAGTTGATAAACACAGGACAGCTTTCAGTGAGGGCTCTAAGGTGAGGAACAGAGTGGTGAATGTTGGGGTTTTTACAGGTGAGTCAGTGTGGCTTTTGCACTGCCTGTAATAGTTAAAATTATGTCAAGGGTTGGAATGTGGAGAGCAGGACACATGAGATTGTTGTGGCAGTCAGTCTATGTTTAATAGAATAGCTGTTTCAAGGAGTCCTGGGACTGCCAAAAAGCTTTTAGAAAATTCCCTTACTGAAACTTTCTGAAGAAACTAAACTGCTGTGGACAGCTCTTGAATTAATAACCAATTAAAAGCTTGAAGACAAGAGGTAGAAGTGACTGGTCATGTTTCACGTGGCAGGGAGATAATCCCACATGAAGCTGGACTGCTCAGCACATCTGTAATTGATGTGGAAAGGAGTGAAGAGTGGTGTGGCAAAGTTGCTGATAGTGCTGCTCGGTCTGGCTAGAGTGAGAATTGGTGGCAAAAATTACAGAATGATTCCACAAGAGTGAGTTGAGTGTGCAAACTAGGTGTAGGTCAGTGTTGGTCAGCAAAGTAATGCTGGGGGAGGAGGAGACAGCCCAGATGATACCTTAAAAAGTAACGGCTGTCCTAACTGTTGGTACTGGGAGAAGAAATCCCATTGTCAGTGCGGAGAGTTTCCTGAAAATACCCATTCACTGCTCTGCCGTGCTCCGAAAGCCAAATGGACCGTTAAGGAGGGAACAGAGAACAAAGCGCGACATAAATTCCTCGTGCTTCTGCAGTCTGAGTGCCGCATGCATTACCGACTTGCCACTCTCAGGAGGGATAAAGCAGAGCTGTAAAAATGCAGCACAGAGACATTCACAGAGGTGTGGAAAAGCTTCTGTTCTCAGAAAGAGCGAATACATTGACTTTTCTGCCTGAGAAAGAGTTACCAGAGATGGAGGCTCTAAAATCATAAGTGACAGAGAAGGTGTGTGAGGAGTGATTATTTGTGATTTCTCGTAATGCTAAGATCAGATGAAAATGAATCTGAAGCAAGCAGAAGGAAGTAGGTTCCTTCCCCTGGTGTGCAAACATGGAACTCGTCGCTGTTGGATGTTAGAGGTAGAAATGGTTCAAAAACCGTTTGACATTCCTGGAGGAAAAAGCTCATCAAGAGCCATTAAACACAGTGGTTGGATACAACACCTCCTACAGGATATTCCTCACGCCAAGATTTCCGAGGGGGGGTGTTGGGGGAAGTGTTGCTCTGCCCTCACCTCTTTTCTTAAGCTGCTTGCAGGTTGGGTTGCGTAATACAGGTAAGCCAATGCAGCAGTTAGCTGTCCCTGTGTGTTGTGTGCTGCCCTGTGCTAGCACCCGCTCTCTTCCATGCGCGGTTTAGCCGGGTTGAGATGGTTCAGTTTTCTGTGAGGGTGCAGTCGAGCATCCTGAAGCAGGTTGATAGTGGATCTTGCCAGTGCTTGTATAAGGGGATGGGTAGAAATACATAGTTAGAGGTGAGCCTCTGGACCAGGCTAACTGTCCAAGAGGAGTCTCCTGTCTGACTTGATACAGCCATTCTGGAGGAATACGGGACATCAGCTCTGGTGTAAGGATATGGTGGCAGTTACTTCCTGCCATGTCACCCTTTAGCAACTTCCAAACATGGGCCCAGCGACTCAGTCTCTTCCCTGCTTCTGCATCTTCTGTCTGCTGAGAAAGTCTGGGAATAGGTACCACTAGACAGCTTGGGGAAGGGAGATGCATTATTGTTGGTCTCTGGAAAGATGAAAGTTCACCTGGTGACCTTTGTTGTCTCTAGATGTTAATGGAACATAAAAGCAATGCCTGACACTGTTCAGGGGGAAGGCAGGGGAAATGAGAGCTCCAGGTTGTGGAGCGATGCTGCTGTGCATCCATCTAACTTGGCTCAACTCCGCCACTGACTTTTCCCAGTGAACTAGCGATAACGTTTCCATTCCCCCTTTATCTGGTCTGTCCAGGTAACATCGTATACCACATCTGATGGTATATGTGTGTGCACTATGGCTGACATCATATGACTTGAGAATAATTCCGTAACTGTATTGGAGAACATGTATGGAGGCCAAGCGATCTCCAGGAATGTCAGAGCAGGGACAGTGTCACTCTGAAGGAGGTGCATGTCCACCAGGAGGGATTGTATCTTGATCCTGTGAAGAGGAGCAGTGTCTGTAACACATTCCTCTAAATCATGCTGATGAGGAGTTTTAATGCCAACTTCTTACTCAGTTGAAAAATACTGCTACCTGTTTGCCTGGTTAGATAATAAGTTTGATGTTTTATGATGCCGGTAGTAAGTCTCTGAGCTATCAGCTCTTGTGCTCTGGAAATGTGGTGGTGATAGATGAATGGCTCCAGGCTGGAGAATTGCCTTTCTTTTGCCTGTCTACATTATGTGTTTCTGTTTGTCCTTTTTGCAGGTAGACAAGGCATTTATAAGGCTGTCTTCAGCGTGGCTTATGTTGTGACATCTTGTGTATGAAAAGGTGTCTTCAGCTCAGTCCTTTGCAAAGGTCGTTTGTTGCCAGAAGCTGAGATATGCAGGTGGCTGTGAAGATGGTGCTGACCTTGGTAAATTGGCTCGTGTGTCAGTCTGGGCACGCTGACCCTTTAAAGTTTCTTGTCCATCGTGTTTGAGACTAGTCCTGTGTAGGAGACAACCAATGCTTTGATTTGAACGTGATCTCAGATTTGAATACTGGCTTAGCGGGTCTTGTAAATGCTCTTTCAGTATCTTCTCTTCCAGAGTAGGTGGCTCAGCGCATTTAGTTTGATGCTTTAAAACTCCGTTGATTCTCAGATGATATTTGCGTGGTACAGTTTGCTGCCATTTGTATCAGGAGAACAGCTATAGGTACAATGGTAGCATGAAACTTGTAGCATCACTTGTGCTTCACGAGTTCAGCATGGTTTTGCTTATGGTTGACTCCTTCCCAACATAAATGTTTTAATGCATATGGCTTTGAGAATAATTTCTGTATTGCGTTGGGTGCCTCCTTGAATATGTGATTTCATGCCATAAAAAACAAGTATTGTGTGGAAGGAGAGTTTCTGGAGAATTTACAAACATGACCGCAATATGTGGTTGTATGGTGGTCTCTTGGCTGTAACTTGAATCATAGTAGAGTGGGTGATGGGCAGAAATAGGTGGAAATCCTGTGAATGGATAAATTGAGCTGAATTTTTAACAGGAGTTAACATTTTTACATTGAACTGAATTTTTAACAGGGAAATCAAAACAAGAAATGGCCACACTGAGACACATGAGATACCTGTCTTTCAGGAAGAAAGGTTATTCACAGCAGCAAATGCTGTTATTTGCACTGTGAAATGCTGCAGACGTGTTGAGTGTAGTGAGAAGTTGTGAAGAAGGGATTTAAAGTGAGATAACTATAGCCATCACAGATGCTGGAGAAGACTGACCTTAATGTTTCTGTCCTTTGCTGAGAAATGAGGAAAATACGGTTGTAGTTTTCAGAGGTGTGCTGAAAAAAAGAGTGCTTTTGGAGTAGTCGCTGAACATCATGATGGATGCTGAAGAAGTTCCTCAAAGCACATTTGTAGTGTGTAAAAACTATGCCTAAACATTAGGTACTTGCTTGGTATTTCTTCCTAGTCTGTCTGCAGATGCCCTCCATGCTCTGCACTGGTCTGACCTTGTGGCTGACCCTGCTTTGAGCAGGAGGTTGGACAGGATGACCTCCTGGGGTCCCTTTCAACCCAGATTACTTTATGATGATGTTATTGAAAACCAGTCCCGTGGAAAATGTTGTCTGCACCTGTGTAGCTGAAGACTGTGATGCACAAGGGGTGGGCAGATGTTGGGTAAAGGGAAGTCAATTTCTGATGCTGCTGTGGTTGTGAAATCTGGTCTCTGCAAACTGAATGTTGTTTTAATTTGGAGTGTTGGTGGCCATGGGGCAGTGGATTCACCCGGGTTGGCTGCAGCAGCTACCACGGCCTCTTCCTCCGCTGCTGCCTGTCTCCACCCCCAGCAGAGACAACTAAAAGGGACCTGTCGCAGCTCCTGAACCAGCTCTGTATGGATGTACTGAGCTGGACTCAGTCAGTACTGGCCCACTTCCACGAGGCAGGATGTGAAGTGCAGTGACTCAGTAGAAAGGCCTGCTCGTTTATTCTTCCCTGTTTAGTACTGTTTTTTTGGTTCGGTCCAGCTTAATTTCTCCAAGAAGCTGGGGGTGAAGAGGTTGCGTAAACTGGTTATGTGGTAGATGGAGCTTGGTTGTGAAGGAGGAGAGCTGGATTTCACTAATAGTGAGGTTAGTGGAGAGGAGAAGCAGAGCTGGGAGGAAAGGTGTTTGACAAGTGTTCCCTATGCCAGGCCTTTCATTAAAAGTTTCTAATCTTTTGGTTTTACAGACTTTATCTTGGGAAGAAGATTTGATGTTTCTGGTATCTCAAATCTAGAAAATATAAGTGGAGGAAGCACTTATCAAGAGATGCATTTGAACTGCGGTTACCCATGATAAAGATAGAAAGTTCCTAGTCAGCTGGGAAAAAACCAATAATAAACCAATTCATTGAGAAAAGAGGAGCCAGTGAGCTATACAATGATCAGTGTAATTTCCGTGCCTGGAAAGATTCTTGGACCAGCTCGTTAAACAGCTTGCCAGTGTCTATAACACAATAGGATAAATAGATGCTACAGAGCTAATACTGTTTTATATGATCTGTTCTCGATAAATCCATCTAATTCTTGTTTGATGGTAGAGCTGGCTTATTGCTTAAGCAAGCAAGTACTGGGTATGAATGATCTGAGTTCAGTAGGACTCCTGATACAAATTTGCCACTATGGTCATTTATCAGTTAAGAAGATACAGTTTTGTAATATTTTTATGTTGCACAGTTGGCTGAAAACCTGTGCATAGAGTAGTTATCAGTGGCTTATTGTCAAACCCAATGGGCTTTTAAGACAGAGCTCTTGGTAGCTGCAGTAGTGAGTACACATCTGGTTTACCAATGATGACACTGCAGTTGGATTGGAGGGCAGAATTAGAAAGATGTTGGAAAATTGGAGAGATAACCTAAAATCATTGAAACAAAATATTGTAAATCAAGTGCAGAGTACTGTACGTAAAGGGAAAAAAATCAAATGCATATATGGAAACAGATTTAAAGATTGCAAAATAGCCATAGTAGTGACTTGCAACTATGTGAAGCTGTTACATTTATTCTGGCTTCTTAGTTCATTTATATCCTTTAAAAACGTGGCTGAAATGCAATGCTATACTCGAGTCTGGAATATTGCAGACAGCTAGAAGAATAATTACTGGTACAGTTAAGAGGAGTATTACGTTAAGTACATCTCGGAATGAGGCTCCCTGCTTTTGCAGCTAGGGCAAGCGTTTTTGGGGGTTTTTTTCCTTTTTTAAAATGCATGATCTCTGCAGAAGGGTTGAAGGAGCTAGGCATGTTCAATGTAAGCACGGGAAAGTGAGAGGCAATTGTCTCCCAACCCAGAAAAGCCTCTTACAAGTGAGGTGGATATTGGGAGAAACTCACTCAGAGAACCGCATTTGTGAAGTGCTGAAATATGCTGCTAAGCAGAGTTGCAGAACTCTTTTTGAGAAGAATTTTCATTACATTTTTGTCAGGGATGCTGGTAGCATGTTTAACCTGTCCAGAGGAGTCAGGCTGTACTAGTGGGACCTCAGGACATACCTTCGGCTCCACGGTTTCTAGAACTAAAACCTCAGAAATGCATTTCTTAAGCAGACTTGCAAAATTAAATGAAGTATTTAATACAGTTATCAGCTACCTGGAAGTTAAAGTTGTAATTTGAAGCAAATTTATTGAGGCATATGGATTTACCATACCAGAAAAGCTGCTCTTCCTGCTTTTATTTTCTGTGCTCAGTTATGAACAGAATTGGTACAAGCATTTTAATTTTGCCTTTGTTACAGAGCTTGCTTGGCAACTAAAAGAAGCTCTTGCTTTTTCTGGTTAAATTTCTTGCTGAGAAGGTCCTGTGGCCCAAATGATTGTACAGGCAGTTCCTGATGTCAGTGTGCTTGGGTAGGGTTTGCTCAGGAAGGTGCTTGGTGTGTTCTGAGCTGTCTTATGGTGTGGTTTGGGACAGCTGAAGTGGTGGTTCCAAATCACCTCTGGATGAACGGTTGTCCGAAAATGGACTGCTGTCTGACAGTCTTCTGTCTTAATCCATCCCTCATGTCACAACTTGACTGATGATGTTACATTGTAGATAAGATTTCTTTTTTTTTAAAGTTGTAAATCATTTGCTTGGTATTAACCTGTGTCGCAAAATTTTTTGCTCGTGAGAGAAAGTAATAAGATGCTGAGAAAATAAATGAAGTTTGTGCAGAGAGCACAGGGGAGAATTAATGCTCATGATTCATTTGAGTAGCTATGTTTTGGAATTGTCTTCTCCTTCCCACATGTGAATCATTCAGTTGGTATGATGTCTTTCTCCAAAAATCTTGATAATTTTGCTGTGTGGGAATAAAAGTTATGATACCAACCTTTTTTTTTTTTTTTTTTCCTTGCAGAATTTGGTGTTCATTTAGCAGAACTGACTGTAGATCCCCAGGGAGCTCTGGCCATCCGTCAGGTGAGTTTACCTGGAACTGTAGAAAGAAGTCTGATGGTAGTTTCCTTGGTTTTTAAAATATTCTCTCATGTTTCCAGGTGAAAAATTGGAGGTAGCTTTCTATTACTGCTTCTCCAGTTTATTTTACATTTCTCTAGAGTCGTTACTTTCTCTTCCAACATTATTCAGGTGTTATACCCTTACCTTTTTTGAAAATAGTGCTTTTTGGAATTAATAAACCTGGTGCTGAGACAGTACTGTACTGGGAATGGGCACAACTTATGAGGCGGATGGTAGGCATCAGCAAGCAGAAGTGTGTGGCTTGTCTTTACAGCAGCTTTTTCTGTAGGTGTTTTCCTCCTTGAAAAGGAAGTTTAGGTTCTGTATTTCTTTAGTTTCCATGTGACCCATATCTTGTGCTTTTTTAGAGGTGAGGAAATAAAGCTACTGCCTTGTGTCAGTGCTGTACAGGCCATCATTGCTCAATGGATGGCCATCAGTTCATCTTTTTAATGCGGTAGCTTTTTTTTGTCCCTTTCACAAAGATTTTTTGCATTTTTGGCAAGCCCTGTTGCTCCTCTAAAAGCAGCATGGTGGGACAGGAGGCTGAGCAAATGGGTCAGGGGTGACGCTTGCCATGGTTGCAAGATTTGTTACTGATTCTTGACCTCTCTTCTAATACAGCTAGCATCTGTCATTTTGAAACAGTATGTGGAAACTCACTGGTGTTCTCAGTCAGAAAAGTTTAGACCTCCAGAGACCACAGAAAGGGTAAGATTTGGTTTCATGTTGTCTACTTTAAAACACTTTATCCATCAAGAATATTAATTTTGTAGGTGGTTTAAGAAGTGCCAGTGCCCTTGCATATTATGAGGATTAATGGCTTCAGTTAAGGTTTTCTGACGTTTTCTGCTTTGAAAAATCTGTTTTCAATTGCTTAAAACAACACTAGACTTCAGAAGCTTGGACTAATTTCTGTAGGAAAAGCTCAGCCATAAAGTTGCTGTTGCTCTAAGAGCAAGACTAGAAGAAAGCTGTTTTGTAAGTTTTACAAAAACTGATTCTGGCAGTCCTTTTTCAGAGAATTACTAAATCTTGTGTTTTTTAGCTTGGGTCTTAAAGGCTGTTTTCCCATGACAAATTTCAGTTTAAAGGTCTGCTAGGTTTCATTAAAAATCTGTTCAGTAGGAGTATCTAACAGCTAAAATGGCCAGACATTCTAGCCCTTTGCCACTTTGACTGTTGACTGGACCATCTTTCACATCTAGGGTATGATTCATCCCACCAGAGATAATTGCTTGAAATAAGTCTTTTGAATTAAGCCCCAGAAGTGCTGGCTTTTTTTTCGTGTCCCTTCAGGGTTGAGTGACTAGTTCTTGTTTACTAAAATCTTCCAAAGTAAGCAAACATAGTCCCTGACACCGGAGCTGGGATTTATCTCGGCTAACTCTGGATGTCTTCCCTGTAGATATCTACATCCTATCTAATTGCAGCTGTGAGCTTTTTACTGGACGCTTGGCCAAGTGCTCTGTGCAAAAAGAGTGCTATGTTAAAACACCATGCAGTTTTCCATAAAAAAATTACGGGGTGTAATGTGCAAGGTTTTTTTGTCTCACGAGTGTTCATTTTGTAAAACCAATATTGAATCAATATCAGGATACAGTCATAGGTATAAAAGCTTTTTCAATTAAATTGTTTTATGACTGGGGATCTGTTTTGCTAAATAGTGTTATTGTCTACAGGCAAAAGTTGCTATTAGGGAGCTCCTACCTAACGGGCTGAGAGAATCAATCAGCAAAGTGCGTTCGAGTGTTGCATATGCGGTTTCAGCGATAGCCCATTGGGACTGGCCTGAAGCCTGGCCCGAGCTTTTCAATCTCTTGATGGAGATGCTGGTTAGTGGAGATGTGAATGCAGTGCATGGAGCCATGAGAGTGCTTACAGGTATGTATATGCGAGAGCTTTGGCAATGCTGATGTAGGAGGTGGTTTAGGCTTTTCCTTACGCTAGTATTCTGTCACTTTTCACTCCAAATTGAAGAAACTGGAGTTTGCTTCTTCTCTTCTGGGCGTGATGCCTGTCGGTCACTGTTGAATTGCATGCTTAGTAGATGTCATGAAAGCTGAGGAAGAAGGTTCTGTGCTACAGGTTATAGCTCAGATGGAACTTTGATTGTAACACCCTGTTTTTCAGATATCCGCAATTTTTAGCATGATATTTTTCTGCTTCCCTTCAAGGATTGCCACAGGTAGGCCAGATGACACTGGTCTAGTCAAGTACGAATCAACGTGTTTCCAGTATGCTTACTGTTTCCCAAAGATTCTGTTATTGCTGTTGCCTACAAATTTGTTTTCTTATAAGAACTTACCTTCTTTTTCCATTTTCTAGAATTTACACGGGAAGTGACAGACACACAGATGCCACTTGTTGCTCCTGTTATTCTTCCAGAGATGTACAAAATTTTCACAATGGCAGAGGTACAATCTTCACTATTAAGTTGGTACTGAATAGCATTAGTGGGAATGTTTCTTGGAGCAGAGAAACTCCAGATTTAATGGTTAAGCTGTACTGTAGTATGAGTTAGACTTAAAGAATTTTCTTGATTATGTGATAGTTGATGGCAGCTTATGTTTCAACAGAGAAGCTGAAGCCAATGGTAAAATAAGAGAATCAAGTTAAAGCAAAAAATAAATACAATTAAAAGAAAATTAAAGGAAATAAAAGTATCCTGTGTTCCTGATCTATTATTTAAACTTTTTTCTAGGTGTATGGTATTCGCACAAGGTCGCGTGCAGTAGAGATATTTACCACATGTGCCCATATGATCTGTAACATGGAGGAATTGGAAAAGGCAAGAGTTTAACTTATGTACAACATACATTGAATTCAGACTGAGCGAGATTCTAAATAATTGTTACTATGAAAATGAAACATTGGAGAATTATGTACTCTGTCAGCTGTAATTCTGGGAAAGAGGGTGTAATTTAATACATGTAAAGTGGCTAACTCCCTCCTTTACATGCATGCCTTGATACTGTGACTCGGTTTCCATAATTAAGTTTAACTTGTGACATATCAAGAGACATGCTTGTAACAGCTCAGAGAAAGGGGAAATCAGCGTGGGGAGAAGATAGTGTATCATCCCTTTGTTTGGAAATCCCTGTCATAGCTTCCAGGCTCCAGGTGAACCATGTGTCCTGGTAAACTGCCAGGCCTTGGCCCTTTGCGTTATGATGGGCAGTTTTCTGGCCCTTGGGCGAGACATTGGTTGCAAGCTCCTGGAACTTCATCAGTTGCTTTAGCGTGCACTCCCCAGACCATAAATTGTTGTTTTTAACTTTTTGGGGGGTGAGGATAGGAAAGGGTGACTCTCAATCTAGTGGCTAGTTGTTGCTGAGTGGCTATTCAGTGCAGACTTTTGGGAAGTTCTGATAATTGCGCGGTATCTGTACTGCACTGGCAAGGTTACTTATGCAATACATCAGGCAGCTGGTTACCAGTATCCAAAAGACAGTAGTAGCTTCCCACTGTCTTATTCTGGAGGAGGGCCGAAAGTGTCCTTTACATTGTATACAAAACTTTTTCTATTGAAATTTGACTTAAAAAAAAGAAAAAGAGGCAATCTTTTTATAAATTGCTAAAGTGGTATTTCATAATTGATTTAAGCATACAACTTTTCTGTCTTAACTATGGAGTTATGAGGAATATTCTCGATAAAATTATTTTTGTCCAATATTACTTGCTCTGCCAAGCACTGCTTATGGAATGCTTTGACATCTGGAAAAATACTTGCTGCATTTTCCTAGGAAGAATCATCATGGTAATCTTCAGGCCAGCTGTTCATACTCAGCTCACAAAGAGCTTGTTTGGTTTGGGGGAGGGTGGCTCAGGAGGGAGATAAATGCTGTCCGCAGGGTTCAGTGTAATTGCTTGTATGTGATGTAGTCACCCCAGGTTTCTTTTATAGCCTGCAGGGGGTCCGGGCGTTAGGGTACAGGGGATGATTCATCTAGTCAAATGAAAGTGCCTCTTTAGGAGGATGTGCGCTACTCCTGAGACTCTCCGGACTGGATTGTCTGGATCTCTATTTGGAGTCTGAAGTGATTAGCTTAGATGTAGTGTGTGTTTTGTAGCAGTCTGAGCTGTGCGGTTTTGAAGGGTGGGATTCAGCTGAGCTTAGTTCCCAGCATGAGGAAAGAGCCAAAGTGATGTCTGAAACAAGTATTTCATGTGACTTTGCAATGTTCTGCAGTTGCCATGAGTCCCTCTTTGGTTTTGTAGCAGAAAAGTGCAATTTCTGTTGCTTCTAGTGCTTTACTTACCAGATACAGGTCTCCCAAGTCTGACATTCACCTGTGCTTGCATTGATCATAACCAGGGTGCGGCCAAAGTCCTGATTTTTCCTGTGGTGCAGCAGTTCACAGAGGCCTTTGTTCAGGCCCTGCAAATGCCTGACGGACCTACGTCAGACAGCGGGTTTAAGATGGAAGTCTTAAAGGTAAGTTACTTAAGACTGATTAAATAAAGAAAGAATTGAATACCAATACACTGTCAGATGTGCTGGAAAACAGAGAAACTTGAGTGCATGTCACCTCTCCTAGTATTGCTCATGTAATGAATAGTGAAGTTTTTTGGCTTCCAGTGCCGTACAACATTGAAATAAATTGTTCTGCCTGTACTGAAGATAACCTGTGATGAGATCCATAGGGATCTGTCCCTAAAATGATCCCTAGGGACCAATCCATAGGATGATCTGTCCTTGTCATTTGCTGATCTAAGACATCTTGGAAGCATCTTGTTTGGACACCATACTCAGTAGTTAAATACCTGTCTTTTCTAAAGATGCTGCAGAATTCTGCTGCAATAAAGTTTTAAAAGCTTATTATGTGCAGGTGCTTTTCTAGAACTTGCCTGCTCTTTAATGCTAAATTATCTCTGCAAAAGAGAGATGGAAAATCTTTGTATTCTTGCGGTTTCCTGGAGAAGGAAGATTGGATTGCAGAGCTCTATGTGCATGTAGCTCAGTGCATGGGGGCAAGAGTGCCAGTGTAGGTATGGAGATCTCTTCAACAGCTGGGAAAGCACTGGAGTTCTAGATGCGCTGCCTGCAACATGGGAGAGAAGAAAAGAGCTCAAAACCTAAGTTGCAGAATCAAATCCAGATCTTTCATTTACTTGTATGTGTGCTGGGGTAAGCAAGACTTGGGTCACAGTGTACAGGTTTCTGAAGTTGAACGGCTGAGGCCCATTCAGCCACATTCCCTGAAGAGAACAGGAAGAGTTATTGAAGACAAGCATCAAAAGTTTTTCATAATGACCAGCTTTGCGCTGGAGCCATGAAAATAAATGCTGGGAGGTGCAGGAGGATGCTATTGTATTATACAGACTAGCAACTACTAAGTTCTGTGTTGTGGAACTTGTTTTCTTAGTCCTCTTAAAGGCAGCAGTACCCTGGTTGTGGCAACCTGTCACTTTTCAGTAAGGGGTTGCGGGTATCATATGCTGGAAACAACGGGAGCTTGTTTCTTACTGTGCGGCACCAAATGGAAGGGAGTTTGCAGTAGGATGTTGGCAAGTTTTGTCAAGAGAGTGTCTCTTGTGTTTTTTTTCCTTTTCCATTGGCTGTGTGCTAGGATTCCTGGGGCAGTAATACATAGGAACGCTAACATGAAGGGGATACTGTGGGATACTCTGCAGGGTGTAATCTCAGTTTGAACAGGCTGCAGCTCAAGAGTGTCTCAGTCTGATTCCAGATACATATATTCAGATGTTTAATGAGCAGAAGTAGTTTTCAGCCTACACAAAAGCAGTTGTAATTGATAGTTTTACTCTAACCATAGACCAGTTCTTCTGTTCTTGTTACATTCATACATTCTGCAGCCTTTTTTTTTATTTACATAACAGTGCTTACCGGAATTGGAGCTATTTGTACTTGTATGTCTGCACTGATATGCAGCAGTAGTCTCTTGAAAGATGTGACAGTCTGGGAAAGTGTTTGATGTAATGTCATCATGTTCTTAACTCTGTTCCTTAATTGTGTTTGGGCATCTGCTTTTGGCCACTGCTAGGTAGGTGCAAAACAAGAGAGGATTTTGGTCTGAATACACTATTGTATGTTGGGTGGCATTGATGGCAACAGAAAATCAGTATGGATTTAAACAGTAAATTCAGGAGATCTGCTGCTGACAAGTGGTTTGTAGGAGGCTTTTTGTGAAGAGATGAGTATTCTGGCTGTTGACTCAGGGCAATTCATGATTTTGTCACTTAGGGTTTCTAAGCTGATGATACCAATTTTCTAAGGGAAAAGGGATTGAGGTGAAAGACCCATAAATTGCCTTCCTTTCCAGAAAAGTGGATTTTGTAGTCATTGTAATGCAGAAGTAAGAGACCTCAAGGGATTAGTTAAGCCAGCTCTACAGATGAGATCATTACAGGAACCCCTTGAAATGCTGGCGCAATGGAGGAGGGAATTGAGACTTTTTTATAGTACATTTTCAACCAGATGCGAACTCAATCCTATCTTTTTTTCCTTAATGAAGTGCTATGCAGCAAATGACAGAGAAAGATTTTTTTTTTTTCTTCCCTGTCTCTTGAGAGCTTTGTACTCCAATGTTCATGGAGTTCTTGGTGGAAATCAGAGGCAGCCCTGACCTAAAATGTCTTGCTTTCCATATAAGAACGTTATGCAGGACAGTGTCGAAAGCTTTAATGAATAATACTGAAGTGTACACATCTGCCTGATCCACTTGGACAGTTATCCTATTTAAGAAAGTAAGTAGGTTGGATCACATCATGGCAAACCACTGATTGTTAATTTGTCCCCAATCTTTCCAAGTGTGGTTACAAGTTCAGAAGCAGTAATCAGCAGGAGTGTCAGTGCCTTTAACCCTTGAAGGAGGTGGAAGGTTTGGCCACAACAAAAATATTTTCAACCATGAGGACTAGAACGAAGTACCAGTGGTGTAATTTATTGTTTTGTTGTTTGATAGTTTAGCATGAATTAAATTGATATCTCTGAGGATGAATGAGCTGCAACTAAATGATGATTGAATCCCAATTCCAATGTTGTTGAATATGCCACTATTGATTGTTTTGAGAGAAACAGAGTGATTAAACGTGACAGGTAACAGTTAAGGCAAATTTCATAGCAAGGGAATACAAATATTATGTACTTAGTATGCAGTAATTATATAAAGGGCACCAATTAACCAACAATCTAGTATCTTACAACCTTGCTGTAGTGCTTCTTCGCTTGTGCTTAAAATCTGTTCTTTCAACACCTGTATGTTAGGTAGGTCAGAGAAGTTATGCTTATTTTTTTCCTGCTGCTGGAACAAATAATTAGTTACAAAAATAATTAATCATACCCTCTTTGTTCTTGGATGGAAGACAGGGTGGCAGCCATGTCTTGGGGGCAAATTTCCTAAGCTTATGAGCAAAGTACATAACCTGCACCTGCTGCGCTCTTACTGAATGTTTAGCTTTAGCGTGCTCTCCTGCTGCTGGCTAGTGTGTATTTTAAGCTTTTTATCCGCAAATCTGGGGATTCCTTCTCTGTCTAAAGACACAAGTAGGAGATGAAGCAAGAAAAGGCTTTAATACAGAGTGACTTTAAGGAGATGCCGAGCAATTCATGGAGATGTGGTTGGATATTTGCTTGCAGAATAGCTGGAAGGGGTTCGGGAGCTGTTGTGTTGCTCCCCGGTGGTGGTTTTGGTGTGTCCGTGTGGTGACTCAGGCTACAGGTGTGGATGCAGTCAGTTATTGTCTGGTTTGGCTATTAAATGTCCTGCTTGGGGAGCAGCTTGACTTTGCTATGAAGAGAGATGGATAAGGATTTTCTTGGAGGATTTAATAGGTGATGGAGCAGTACATGGGGATTGGCAGAGGAGGAGAGGAGG
Organism: Haliaeetus leucocephalus; assembly: GCF_000737465.1. Taxonomy (NCBI): domain Eukaryota; kingdom Metazoa; phylum Chordata; class Aves; order Accipitriformes; family Accipitridae; genus Haliaeetus; species Haliaeetus leucocephalus. Next base: position 625,188 of record NW_010973436.1, read on the forward strand.
AGGAGGAGGAGATCTGTGAAGCAGTTATTTTAGCTCAAACAAGCAGTGGGAATTGGCAGGATGAGAGGCCAGGGGTTGAAATATAACATTTGACAGGAGAGAGTGCTCTTTTTTTAATGACTTGTGCTGCGTGAGATTGGTGAACTTGCAAATGCAGCCTTCTATTGTTAGAACTGCAGAGCTATTGAATTGAAGAACTCTTACCTCTCCAGCAATGCTTCCTGCAAGATTGTCTTGGCATATAGCTTAGAAAAACTTGCATAGGGTTCGTAAGTAGTGGTATATGGAACAAGTCTCTTTAGATGCTACTGTGGCCATAGTCAGTGTTGAGTTTGCAGCAGTCCTCCAGATCAGGTTCAGGCCCTCTGCCAGCACCTGCATAAACTTAATTTTTTTTTCAACAGGTCTTTTCTGTAATGCTTCTAGCACCTACCAGACTCATTCTCAAACTTAACATATCTAGGTTATCTCTGGCTGCCTGCTCATTGCTAATACCAATATTAGAATGCTGGGATTTTTTCTGGAAGGTGAATTATTATTTTTTTATTTCTATTAGTATACCCAATGCTACAAACAAACGAACTGGACAAAGTGTTTCATGTTGGGTAAGCAGAAACAAACTAATACCCATATGTCTTGTAGCAGCCATCACTCAGGCAGTCCGTGAGGGGCTCTTCTGTAACCAATACAAAATAACTGTAGCTGTGCCCCTGTGGGAGGAAGCGGTGTCTGTTAGGTGGAGTGAGAGTTCTCTGACTCCTGGAGGATCCCAAAAGCTATTTGGCAAGCATCAGTGAAAGGGCTCCCCTAAATCAGGGTGATCAGCTTCATGAAACCCCAGGCACAATCTCCTGTAGAGCTGCTGAGCTGCTCCCAAAACAGCCCCTGTGTTGGGCTGGCGCAGCTGCCTCTGCAGCTGATGGGTGAGAGAATTGATCTGGGTGGGTGTTTTCTTCTGCAGCTATTCTCTGGATGTGCAAACGGATGTATTGCTTGCTATGGGTAGAAGTGTGGGAAATAGCCTGTGGTCTGGTTTTATGTGATTTAGAGTTCATTTTCTGGGATAAGATAGCTTCCAGGTGGTAATCGTATCCAGACAGTGCTGTGCACTTACGTACTTCTGATTGGAGTCTATACCTTACCACCAAATTACTGCACTGTCTTCACTTCCAGAGTTGTACATCTTGTGTTATCCCTTTGCTCCCCTGCAAAAGAGCAAACGTGAAGAGGGGTGTGTTTGTCAGAGTTTGTACAAGTGAGAGGACTGCCTGGTCAGGAGTGAGAGGAGGAGACCTTGGTGGCAGGAAGATGTTGGATTATCTCAATTATTAATGAAACAACAGCCTGTGATTTGAGTGTTTGTTGATGGTTTTCCCCAGTTTCACTTCTGACTGATATTATTTTTTGTTCCAGGCTGTGACAGCACTTGTGAAAAACTATCCAAAGCACATGGTTTCGTCAATGCAGCAGATCCTGCCCATTGTCTGGAATACCCTTACAGAAAGTGCCGCCTTATATCCTTTGTAGTGAATGGTTTTAACTAGAATAGAACAAGACAAACTCTGTCTCATACACAGTAACAACCTGAACACAGCTGAAGAGCATGGTACATGGAGGAGTCTGCTGTGACAGAATATAGGCATTTATAGTGTAAATGTACTGGATATTTCTGTTACTTCAGTAGGCTCCATTAAGTTTCTTTTAGCTTAAAAGTCATATATGATGAATGATGCGAGTGCCTGTGTTATACTGGCTGCAGAATTGCAGCTGATCTCTGCATTGTTTCTGGTACTCTTCAGTGAAAACTGTCTTCTTAAAAAGATGTCTTGTCACAATGTAAAGACTTCAGGTAAAAGAGAATCTACAATACCCCTTGCTACAGCAGTATTAATTGCTGGTTACACTTTCTGCTGAAGTTGAAGTTGATTTGCCTTTTGAATTTTATAACTTAGTCATTACTTCACTGCCCAATTGGGCCATGTTAGAGGTATTCGGTTGGTAGTTTTCCCAGTACTTGCAAACTGACAAGTCAATTCTTTCCATATCATTAATCTGAAAGTTGCTTTTTTAGCAGTTTATAATGAGACATAAATTGTAGAATACTGAGCCTTCTTGTAGGTTTTTCAGATTTTTTTGATATAAACACCAGAACTGGACACTGCATTGTGTTAACAGCATAAGGGTTGACTGAGCATTTCTTCTGTAATTTAATAAGAATGACTGTTCTCCTACAGATCGTAGATCTAGACCTTTTTATATCAAAACTGCCAACATAGTCTTGTGTTTCAGAATTCTGCTGCATGTTGGGTGATAGGCTCTTGTAGAGTAAAAATGGTCAGGGAGACCATAAAAGTAGCCTTAGTTCTGGAGCAAGTAGAGGCTGTCTGGTTTCAAGGTCAGCTGGTTTTTTGGGTGTGTTTTGGGTTTGGGGTTTTGTTTTTTGGTTTTTTTAACACCTTTTAAAATACAAGGACCTGTTTGTTAATTTTTTGATGGTGTATTTCTCCCTCTCCTGTCCTGACTCCCACTGCAGTCCAGCAGGCAGCTGAGCTGACAAAATAGTTTTTTGTTTGCAAAAGGGGAGAGTCTTGTCCTTCCTTCCCTTGTGTTTGCTCTGGCATTTGTTGGACCTTCAATTCACCATCCTCCTTCCTCTCCACCCCCAGGTTAATTTTCTGCTACTTCTCAGGGTTGGAGGCTCATGGAGAGGCCTGACAGGGAGCAGAGCCAACACAAGGTAGCACATGGCAGCATGGGGTTGGCTCCTCACCCTTCAGCAGCAGTGAAGTGTTGAATTGATTCGCTGTCCCCTGGAGTGAGTCTGGGTGGTTCCGTTCTTGCAAAGTTTTAACATGAATGAAGTTTTGGGTTACCTTGGGGAATTCGGTTTAAGTTAACCAGATGATCTAAAGGATGTACTGAAGTGATGTGGAAGTGGTCTTTGAAGTTGGGCAATGTACAAAGCCAGGAGCTCCTGGGGCTTGTCTTTTCTCTGAAACACAGGACTGTGCATAAAGTCAAAGATTTTTTTAAGAAAGAAAACTTCCCTAGTTATCAGGAATTGTAAGATAGGAACAGATTAATTCCTAAATAGATGCAGTTCTTTAGAAACATGTATATTTACTTAACTCTGTCCACTTATGTGAGAACAGAAGTAAATTACACAGAAGAGGTGGAGGACCCTGTGGATTCTGACGGTAAGAACTTGTTAAACTGCACTTCTGCCTCCTCTTTTGAAGAGGAGTGGACTTACCTAAGATTATTGTTGTCAGAACAGTGACTGAAACACTCTAGGAGATTGTGCTTAAAGGTACATTTATGGTGTTAGAACAGTGTCCATCACTTCATTGCAAGTTACATGTGATTGTGATCAGTGAAGCTGCGTAATTTAAGTTTTCTAATGACTCAAGGAGTGAGTTCTGCAACAATTTTGAGGCATAAGTAATGGGACAAAAGAAAACCAAACAGGTTTTAGGTTGAGCTGGATCAGTTTTAATGAGGAGTGTGCGGTGAGGTGGGACAAGAGCAGAAAGTGATGAGGTCAGACATCCTCCAGGGGCTGCTGCTGCCCTTGCTATTCCAGGAATAAGAATAGACTGCCTTGTCAGGCAAGCTAACAGCTTGTAATTATATTTGACACCCATTTATACCTTTCTATATGTTAGCATATTCAGTCATGATTTTTGCTTTCCCTTCTGCCTTTCTGTATGTTGGCATATTCAGTCGTGTTCTTTTTTTTTTTTCCACTTCTTTGTTCAGGTGAAGTATTGGGCTTTGAAAATCTAGTGTTCAGCATATTTGAATTTGTTCATGCCTTGTTGGAAAACAACAAATTTAAGAGCACAGTGAAGAAGGCTTTGCCAGAGCTGATCTATTACATCCTCCTTTACATGCAGATCACAGAGGAGCAGGTGAGCATGTTTGTCTTAATGTAGGAAGCAAATGAAATGAGGGATTTAAAACAGCTAATGTGCTAGGAAGAATTTCAGTGTGTGGAAGCTGCTGTAATCTAATAGGCTGTTCTGTCACTTTGCTATGCCAGGAGTTAGGGCAATAGCATCCAAATGTTACTAAATGGTGTAACGTGGACAGCAAATCACAGAGTCACAGAATGGTTTGGGTTGGAAGGGACCTTCAAAGATCAGCTAGTCCAGCCCCACTGCCATGGGCAGGGGCATCTTTCACTAGATTAGCTTGCTCAAAGCCCCATCCAACCTGACCTTGAACACTTTCAGCGATGGGGCATTTATAACTTCTCTGGGCAGCGTATTCCAGTGTCTCAGCACCATCATAGTAAAGAATTTCTTCGATATATCTAATCTAAATCTTCTCTCTTTCAGTTTAAAACCATTGCCCCTTGTCCTGTCATGACAGGCCCTGGTAAAGAGTCTCCATCTTTCTTACAAGCCCCCTTTCTATATTGAAAGGCTGCAATAAGGTCTCTCCAGAGCCTTCTCTTCTCCAGGCTGAACAACCCCAACTCTCTCAAGCTTTCTTCTTTCATTCCTTCATGAAATAGTATTATGCTGTGAAAATGAGGATTGTCGTGCTGAAAGGGATAGCCAGGTTTCTGTGACAGTGAAAAGATTGTGCTAGTAGCGTGGAATAATTTGTACTGTAATTTTACATGGCTCCTGGACTCCCAAGCCTGACAGCCATCGTCTTTTTGTTTAGGTAGGCATGCATAAAAACAGGCACTCTGTTAAAGATTCATCTGTTTCTCCCATTCCTCATCTATAAGTAAAACTGTGTAGCATCGATTCCAGGTCAGTCATTAGTTTTGTCAAACTCTAATCTGAAATGAAGAGCAGAAGAGCAAGATGAGCGCAGAACAGAGCGGGTCTCTTCTTTTCAAAGGTTTCTCCAATAGAATATGAGAAAAATCAGTTGAAGATGATGACTTCTTATGGCAGAGAAAAAAATCTTCAAAACAGATTGCTGGGAACAGAAAAGCTCCCTTTTACCCTTGGTGTTCTGAATTAGTCAACCACCCTATCCTTCTTGTCTCCTTTCTGTTTTAGATAAAAGTTTGGACCGCAAATCCACAGCAGTTCGTGGAGGATGAAGATGATGATACTTTTTCCTATACAGTGAGGATTGCTGCACAGGATCTGTTGCTGGTATGAAATGTGCTCCACATTTAGATGCAACCAAAATAATAATAATAATAATAATAATAAATAATAGATGTAGCATCTTGAAGGGCGTTTGGAGAAAAGGACAACTTTTAAAAGTCGATACAAATAAGTGTTATCATTTCCTTCTGTGCAGGCTGTGGCTGCTGATTTCCAGAATGAGAGTGCAACTGCTTTGGCTGCAGCAGCTACAAGACACTTACAAGAAGCTGAGCAGGCTAAAAACAACGGTGCTGAGCACTGGTAAGGAGATGTGGCAGCAGGGAACAACACTGCTCCTAATATCAAGCTCTTTTGCAGCATTGGGTGCAGCACAATTTAATCACATTTTTTCATGACATTGCTACTGATGGACAAGGATGAAATTTGAGAACTCCGATTAGAAGAAGAAGGAAGTATAACTATTCTTTAGCCAGATGATAACATCTTCATGTGGAATACTTTCAGCAATTGCTAGCACAAGCTAGATGTCCCCAGGCTCCGTCCCTCCAGACCCTGACTATTCCTTAAAACGTATAATTAGAAACGACAATTAGTTGTGCGCAATCTGAAGAGAAATTGGCAATACTTTCACTTTGTGTTCAGTTAACTGAGCTCGACATTTCAGGCTTTTTTTTTTTTTTGCTTGATCTAAAGGAAAGATATAGGTGCTGTATGCAGATGTATGTGTTCGATTTTAGAATTCCAGTGTTGCAATTTTTAATGTTACTTGGGGATAGAAGGAGACACCTCAACTGTAAGAGTGCCTGGTTGCTGTTTCATAACTACTCTCTCTTGGTTTTACAGTGCATTAGTTCATTGTTTGTGTTTATTTTGAATATTAGTGTCAGAGTAGCCACTCTGTATAGTGAACAGCAACTGAAGGTTAGAGAAATCAAACATTGAGTCCCTGTATGCCTTAATTGTGATAAGTTCTAAAGTAGGTTATTTGCTTCACAGATAAAAGCAAGGAGAAGTCGTATTTGCCCATAACCCTATTTCATCATAATTAACAAAACGTAATGCAAAAATAGACATTTTAAAACATTTAATGTACTGGGTATCACAGTGCTTCTGCACATAGAATAATCAAGCAAGGCACAGCTGGAGATGTAAGCCTTCATAGAAAAACCTCATTTCTTTTTTATTATGGGAAGAAAACTGGTACAAGAAGTAACAATTATTCAACTGATACTTTAGAAAGTGATTGAGAATGCTGCCTATCCTGGGTGAGCTTCCAAGCCCCCAGCTTGCAGAGCTTTGCAAATGTTCGTTTCTTTCAGGGCCTTTTCAAATTCTCTGCTTTGGTATCAAGAAAATAGTTATGGTATCTTAGACCAAAAAATTGTAATGGTTTCACTTCAGAATTTTATTTATTTATTGAGTTGATGGTGGTGGAAAAACCTAAAGGCATCTAAATTCTTTTGCAGGTGGAAAATACATGAAGCTTGTATGCTGGCCCTGGGCTCTGTGAAGTCTATTATTACAGACAGTGTGAAGAATGGTAGAATACATTTTGATATGCACGGCTTCCTGACAAACGTTGTTCTTGCAGACCTCAACCTTTCAGGTATACTGGACCTTGCCATTACTCAGAGTAACTGCTGAGTGTCAGACCTTGGAAATCTCTTACAAACAAAAGTGTCTGATGAATCAGGTTGCTGTATGCATGTGGTGTTGTGAAATGCAGTTGTGCACATTGTACATGTCAAAGGGCATAAATCTTATCTTGTGAGTTCACACATGCTACCATGTCTAATATAAGCCCTTTAAATGTGGGGCACTATGCTTTCATTTGAAACTCACTTTTGGCTGGATGTTTGAGCCTGTAGGCCTTGGAGATGGAGGGGTGATTGCTTGAGGAGCTTGGTGGAAAATAGCTGTAGTCTTGCATCTGTTTCTGGGAAAGAAACCAGCAGTATTTAACAGGCTTCAGAATTCCTGCAGCGCCATACTGTCCCATTTTCTTTACGCTGAGGCTGACGCTAGTTGTAGCACATGAATTCAAATAACACTCCTAGCTGAGCGGGTTCCTATTATTGGGAACTCTGCAGGCTTCTGCCTTCTATCTTACATCAGTGTGCAAGAAAGTCAAAGGAGTTGTTGAAAGTTGGACCTCAAAAATCCTTGCAAATAATTAAAATTTGAGAAGTTTAAGCCAATATGAGCATTATTGGTGAGTTCACATTAAGTTGTGTCAGTGCAGAAAAAACAAGTTGCTGGATGCTTTCATCAAAGAAACATTTATTTAGCCTATTGTAAAGAAGTTTTTTTTCTTTTTTTTGAGTTAATTTTGAATGAAGAAATAGTGTGCAAAGTGCATAGTGTGCAATGCATATGAAAAAACAACCTCAGCTATTTACATATATTTACACAAATTTACATATGTGGTATTGGATTGTAAATGAGCTATTGTGCTCTAGAAAATGCTCCTGGAGTCAGTATATAGATAGTTCTCAAGGATATCTGTTTAATGCTCAGTAATGGTAATGGAGAAAGAAATACTGCATTTTATAATACTTGCTTAGAAAACAAAGCTTTTCTCTTGCTGTACATCTTGCATGGAGTTTTTCATGTCCTCATCGTAAAATTAATACTTGCAGGAGTATAAATAGTAACAGTAAAGATGCTGAGAAATAGAGGGCATCATCTGTTTGAGGATAGCCTAAATAGATAAGGATACTTTTAGCCTGAGAAGGCAGAAGGGTTAAGTGTGATAAAGATAAATCATACCTTGATAAATGTAAACAGGTGAGTAGATAATGAGTATTCACTGTTTCTCTGGTTCTGTTGAACATCAGAACATTGTGTTATATAATTGCAAGATGATGGCTGGAAACTAGAAAAGTAATCTGTAAAAGATGCCTGTATGTGCTCTGTTTCTCTTAATTCCTTTCCCTACACTGCTGCTGTTCACTGCTGTTGGGGACAGAATATTGAACTAGATGAATAGGAATTACTGAAAAAGCCTTCATTCTCTTCCTTTACTTTTGTTCCGGTGATCAGTAAAGCATGTATTGCTGTATTGATGAACAAATTCAAGTGTGAGTACTTGAGGGAAGAAAGCTTTTTTTTAAACAAATGAGAAATTGTTCTTTGAGATAACTAAGAAAATAAACTGGATTCTTCCTATGAGCAAAAATTATTTGTATGCCTGCATACTTGTCTTCTGTGTCACATCTTACTGTTTTGCTACTGGGATGACAAGATTTGGGATAATGGATGGAAGCAGCTGTAATTTTAAACTCATAAAACTTATGCTAAAACCACTGGGGTTTTTTGTTTTGCTTCAGTGTCTCCTTTTCTTCTGGGTCGTGCTCTGTGGGCTGCCAGCCGTTTTACAGTGGCTATGTCTCCAGAACTAATCCAGCAGTTCCTGCAAGCTACTGTCAGTGGTCTACACGAAACCCAGCCTCCTTCTGTCCGAATCTCTGCAGTCAGAGCTATCTGGGGGTAAGTAAACCCTAAGGTATTCCAGAGCCCCAGGGATAGTTGGTATAAATTACACTTATAAAACTGGTGTGTTAAAATACTAATAACATTTCTGTATAGGCTGTGGAAGTGTTTGCTTTGAATGAAATAGATGTCAACTTTAAAAAGTGTAAGCAAGCAGGTTCAAAATGAATAACTCTAATGAGGAATATGAAATTGAGATTCAAAGTTTGCTACAATAAAATGTTATAATGGATACAGTCCCAAAGCGAAGCAGAACTAGATAGCGATGAAAAGCATAAAGGTGAAACCCAAATTACTCCTGTTCAGTCACAAAGGTAGCTGAATGGCATAACACGGGCTTGTGGAGCAAATCACAGCAATAAGGAATGTTTGGGGTTTTTTTAATCCTGTTTTTGTAAATGAGTTGCAAGAAGGAGAAAGGAAGATCTGTATTTATTCTAAAATGAAAAATTAACATAGTGTAAAAACAAACAAAAAAAAACAACTACAAAAAAAATGCGAAAAACCTGCTCTTCCCCACTCTCCCCCCGCAAAAAACACCTTGTCTTCTATTTGCAATGAAATGTTAATGAATAAGTAAAGGCAGAAACTTACAACTTAGTTACTTCTGAAATTGTTTTTTCATTCCCTAGCTGACTTGTAGAATGTGGTAATTAAACACTTTGTAAGCAATGAGTGTCTGTCTGTCTGAGACTACTTCTTTCCTCAAGGTTTATTTTCTCCATTGATGGGCAGCTCTTAAGAGAGAACTGTTACTAAGAGGCAGCTGAAGCTTTTAACATCACTTGATTAAACTCTGCTTCTGTGAACCATCAGGGTGGAATGAGGAGGAAAGATAGCTGAGCTGTTGAGAGATCAAGGAATAGCAGACTGAAAGGGGAAAGCCCTGGAGGAGTGAACTTAAGGAAGAAGAATGGGTGGGGTGAAATAACCCCTTATATATATCATCTAGAGTTAAATGTATAATGACTTTAATATACTATGTGTGTATTTTTGTATCACAAATTTCTTGTCTAGCTACTGTGACCAGCTGAAGATCTCTGAGAGCACCCATGTGTTGCAGCCTTTCCTTCCTAGCATTCTTGATGGACTGATCCACTTGGCCACTCAGTTCAGTTCGGAGGTCCTAAACCTTGTGATGGAGACGCTGTGCATTGTCTGTACGGTAGATCCAGCATTTACAGCAAGCGTGGAGAACAAAATCTGCCCCTTCACAATTGCAATATTCTTGAAGTACAGTAATGGTATGCATTCAAGTTACATTCTCAAAGTACAGTTGTTTTTGCTACTGAGTCCTGGTGCTGAAAACTTAATAAATGATAATTGAATGAACATTGATTCATATGGTAAAGCTAGAAGGGAAACTTGCTGCTTTACCTATTCAAAATAGCGGTAGCAAAAATTGAGATGTGTTTATTAGTATGTTTCAGTAAATGGTGCTTTCTCTCTCCAGATCCAGTTGTTGCTTCTCTTGCCCAAGATATCTTTAAGGAGCTAGCTCAGATAGAAGCCTGCCAGGGTCCAATGCAGATGAGGCTAATACCAACTCTTGTCAGCATCATGCAGGCCCCTGCTGACAAGATCCCAGCAGGGCTTTGTGCAGTAAGTGCTACAGTGGTACACGGTCCCTGTTCTTCAACATATAAGATAGCTGGTCTGCAAAGAGTAGAAAAGTTGCTTTGGAACAATGACTTAGGTCATTGGTAGAGGTTTCTTTGTGGAGAGAAGGCAAACTGCAGGTGGGGGGAGATGCTTCCAAAAGTTAACTTTAAACTGCTCCTCTGGCCTTCTTCCAGTCTCTGCAGTGTATTGCTAGTCATTTTGTTTTGACATAGCCACGTTTCACCAGTAACAGTCTCCTCTTTTTGGTGGAATGGTCTCCAGCAGGCTACACCACTATTCCTTGTGCTTTTTTCTAAGACTTTTTCCAATTTATGTGTCACATATGTATAAATTGCTGGAAATAAATTATACAGGTTTGTCCTTTCTATAAAAAGTCCCCTTATGAAAGATTAAGCATTGACTGTGTAGAATGATTGTATGGAATTAAACCCATAAATATCTTTATCAATATGCTTATAATCTGCGTATTGATTGGTATGACTGTAACAATCGCTTATGGGTAATTAAAATAAATTTAAATCAATATAAACAAAATGGAACAAGTCAGCTAGAAGAGTTCTCTGGCTGTACTGATTAGCATGCATCAGGGTACCATGAAATTGCCATATTTAAGTGGTTACACTGCTTTTAATGTTTGAGCTGCCTTGAGAACTTCTGCAGTGCACACCATGTGTTCGTGTCAAATACAGTGATGCTTGGGTGCATGACTCCAAGGTCTTCTGATTTAAAAAATATTCTGGACTGTAAAATCAGGATGCGAATGCAGTACTGGCTCACATCCCTCCAGTTTGCGCCTTTGATGCTTGCACCAGTGGTGGCTAATGCTGACTTAGCATACTATGGCTGCTGCTGTAACAGTGCTTTTGTTTGTGTTTTTCCTTTCAGACTTCTATTGATATATTGACCACAGTTGTGAGGAATACAAAACCTCCTCTGTCGCAGCTCCTTATCTGCCAAGCATTCCCTGCAGTGGCTCAGTGCAGCTTGAACACAGATGACAATGCTACTATGCAGGTAACGCTGTGGGGAGTGGTAAGGCTTGCATGGCTATGAAAGTCCAAGAGAGGTGACCAAGTAAGACAGGTGACATAGCCTTTAAGGGAGCCCAGGCTTTGCTTGCCAGTAGCTGTATCAGCACCTCCTCAGGAGTCTCTGCCACCTCCAGTTTATCATGAAAGTACTGCTGTTCAAGGGCCTGCAATGACTTTTACTGATCATTCCTTAATTTGGAGGACCAGAGTGAGTAAAACAGCAGCCTTGATCTTTTTTCTATTTTAGGGTTCTGGAGCACATTAAAAAAACCCACAAAAAACCCAAAACCCAAACAAAAAAAACCCCAAACCTTATTGCTTTTCTTCCCCCCCTAATAACTTTCATCACACCTAGAGAGGCAGAGACTGTCTTGAGGAACATGCTCAGGCATAAGGAGGCAAAAGACCTCCTGCATAGAAGACCTCTTAGACCTCTTCCTTCTAGCAGTTTTCTCCTGTACTCATTTAAGTGGGAAGGGGAGGGCAAACTTCTTTTTGCCTGAGCCAGGTATGGGATTGAGGGAGAGCAAGGATTCGTCTCAAACAGCAGTAGTGCCTGAGCTATGCCTGTTGGCAGGCTCTGCTATTACCTGATGATGTCTTTAGAGTATTTAAGCAAGAAAGAAAGAGTGTCAGAGGTTAAAAGTGCAGGGTGTCTTTTCATTCCAGCTACTAGGTGGCATATAAGTAATAAAGCTGGTTTCATTCCTTATGTAAAGAGTTTTATAGTGCCAGCTACCCTTTGCCATGAGAATACAGACCATAGAAATTACTTTCCCTAAACAATGTACCTGTAAGAACAGGTTGGAGACCAGCAATAAGAGGTTGGAGACCAGCATGCTGGTCACTCTGCTGGATCTTTGTTTTAAGAGTTCAAAAACATTGCAGCTTGGCTGCTGAGTTGTGTCTTATTCATGCTACACTTTGCCGTTTTCATCTCTCACTTGTTAGAATCTCTTGGAACTTCTCCAGGTAACAAGACTGGCACAAAACTGCAGCTAGTTAAGGTTGTCTTTGTATTTACTAGATGATCTTCTTGAGAGCTGCCTGGGCAGTGAAGAGTTTTGTACTTAATAATGAACTGAAGTCTGTAGAAATTATTTAGGCGCTCATTTTACTGCACATTAGAGAGCTTGGATCTTTTACAGATGCCACCAGTTTGCCCATTGTTTTCATCTTGGTTAAGGGTCTTTTTGGGGTGATGAAAGGAAATGTCTTCCCATGTGTTCCCGCTCCCTTACCTAGACAGGGAAATTCTAACATGATAATTCTCTCATTTAGAATGGTGGCGAGTGTCTGCGTGCATACGTCTCAGTGGCGCTGGAGCAAATTGCACAATGGCATGATGAGCAAGGCCACAATGGACTGTGGTATGTGATGCAGGTGGTGAGCCAGCTTCTAGATCCAAGGACCTCAGAATTCACTGCTGCCTTTGTGGGCAGGTTGGTCTCCACTTTAATTTCGAAAGCAGGAAGTGAGCTGGGAGAGAATCTGGACCAGATTCTGAGAGCTATCCTGAGCAAAATGCAACAAGCAGAGACGCTCAGTGTAATGCAGGTGAGCAGGCTGGGCACCCAGGAAAGTAGAAGTGTCAGGAAAAGAAATTGTTGCCATTTTTTTTAATTGTGTGCCTGATTATTTATGTCTAGTGCAACTGGAGGGTCTACGTATCCTCTTGAAATAGTCAGGAAAATGCCTACTCTGCTCATACAGAGTTGTCCAGATTATGGGGTAAGCCAGGTTCTTGTGGGTAAGCTTTAATGCACCTTAAATAGTCCCTTGTGACCTTGTGCTTGCAAGCAGTGAACCTTTACAGGGGACAGGAGTTGTCTAAGTACGGATGCTATGGCAAAGGCAGCACATGTTTTCGATTGGTTTTGTGTTGTGTTCGAAGGATAAAAGCTGGAAGTTGAGACAAGGTGAACTTTTGGTGGATGGGAGGTGTAGTTGGCCTGCATCACGTGAGAGGCCAGACAAAGAGCATCACAATCTCTTCTAGCCTCGACCTACTTCTAGTGGCACAGTTTTATGGAATGATTTTATCCCAGTGGTCTTCATTCTCTCTCCTGTCTTTCTTGTCTGTGCCCTTAATGTAAAACATCTAGTCATGGCTGCCCTGGTTCCTCAGCAGCAGCTGGGGGAAGGTGCTGTTCTGCTGGCACTGTTGAGCAAGATCCCACCTTTGCCCTCAGTGCAGCCCTTGGCTGAGGCTCACTCTGCTCTAACCCTTTTATCTTGTGTATTTTTCTGATTTTTGGATGTGCATTTTTCAAGCCAGCACATGGTGAATCAAGAAGGCCATTCAGGTGTCAGCACAGGTTTCATCTTAAAGCCTTGATTTTTTTTTTTCTCCTTGGATACAGTGTTGATTCTGAACTGTTCAGAATGGCTCTCACTTTGCCTATTTTTGGATTCAAAATATCTGGAAGCTTAAATCTGAAGCAGTCACATGAAGCCCCGGTAGCCAAGGGAAGAAAAGCGAGCCTTTCACAATGCTGAATCTCTTCCCTGTATTAGCCTTAAAGATGAGCCTCTGGAGGTGGGCAGCTTTTCCCCGAGGAAGCCTACAGAGATGCCCTCAGACTTCGAGACTGACATTTAGACATATGCAACATATGAATTTTACCCCTGGTCTTTAGGAGTCAGACTGCAAAACTGCATCTTGTAAAAAAAAAAAAAAAAAAAAAAAGCTTTCTAAAACTCGCAATTCTTTTCCTAAAACTTGTGTTCAAAGTGCACTCAGAATTGGAAAAGTGCTGCTGAATTATGATGTGATGATGTGGGAGAAGGGTGGTGCTGTGGTGGAGGTGATGATGGGAAACTCCTGGGGTGAAACGGGAAGAGAATATGGGTTCTGGCTCTGGACCAATAACTTCTGTTTCTTAGCTTGAAGATGAGACACGTTTCTGCTAGATATGTGTAGATTTAGAGCTCTGTGTAGAGAACCGTGTGTACAGCTTCTGGTCCGTTGAGCAAACTAGGGCACTTGCAGCATCTCAGTGTTGCCCTATGATATTTTTGCTAGTCAAAAGTCAGCTGCAACCTCTGATATTTTTTAAATCTTTGTTTTAGGAAGGTTTGTTAGTTTGGGGCATGGATGTGAGTAAATTTATTCCTGCTCTGTGTTTTTGGGGTGGTTATATACTGCTGTTGACTGTAGTAGTTTATTGCCTGCTTTTGTAGCACACAGTGTCTTGCAGATGGTTATACTTTCTCTTCTTCTTGGGGTTGGTAAGCACAGTCTCCACTCCTGCAGGAAACTCAGTTACTTGAATATTTGATAAAACATTTTGAGCTATTAAATTATGTACAGCTAACATTTCCTTTCTCCTGTAGTCCTTGATTATGGTGTTTGCTCACTTGGTTCACTCACAACTGGAGCCACTGCTAGAGTTCCTGTGTAGTCTCCCTGGACCAACCGGCAAGCCTGCCTTGGAGTTTGTAATGGCCGAATGGATGAGCCGGCAGCACTTGTTCTATGGGCAATATGAAGGCAAAGTCAGGTAGGATGTTTCACAAGCAGGATCTGCACATTAACGTTAGCTGACTGATCATCCCATTGCAATTACATACACTGGGTGTGAGGGAAAGAGGAGCTGGTTCAGACTTGGATTAGTGTGTGCCAGCGTTGGACAGAATTAATTTTTCCTGCACTGTCAGTTCAGCTCAGGAGAGCCATGGTAATTGGAGCAGTCTCTGATCTTCCTATCTGCTCCTCTTGCTGTCTGGTGTTTCTGTGCTGGAACAGCGTGACTGAAGGGGGAAGGGGGTGTCTCTTGCAAGCACAGGAGTGCTTTTGAGATGGAACTTCTGTGAATGGGATGAGAATAGCCTCCAGACATGAAATTGCCTTTGTAGACTACTGTAGAGTTTCAAGGCATTGTAGAGGGTTTCCTAAGAGAATCTGGTGATTTCTTGTTGATTTAATGTTCTCTTAAAAGTCAATAAAGAAATCAACTGAAACAGTTTTCTCTCCCTTTTGCTGTAGGAGCACATTTGTGTTCTGGTACAGGCTGAGTACTATATTCCAAAGCATGAAATGCTCTATATTAATTTAAATTTTGCCACAGCTGCTGTCTTTGATTTTTCTGGAAATGTGAAGCCTAACAGACCGCTCTTAGGGGTCTCACCAGCTGTTAACTCACTTCTTAGTATGTGTTGGTGTGTTATTGTTATAAGGCAGTCAAATAGCCCATGAAATAAGTAATAAGAAAAAGCATGTTTAAAATGGAAGTTTGTGAACAGTGATGTAGAACAAGAGGCAGTCTGATTTGGGGATCTGGTGCTGTTTTCAGTCACATTTGGTCTGTTTCATCGCTAAGAGCAGTGGTTTATCCCCATTTGACAGAGCAGGGTTGTCTGCAGGATCCCATGAGACTGCTTATGGCCACAGGGAAAAGCCAAGGCTGGCGCTGGCAGGGAGAACAAGGTTAAACTTTGTTTTTCAGTGCTGTCTCCATATTGTCCAAGATTAGAGCTATCTGTGTACAGATGACTTGGCAGGGCTCCACACAATATTAAACACTTTGATTTGGGTTGTTCACAGTGATACTTACGCATTAGAAAATGTTAAGTGTTTTCTGCATATTGAAGAAAAGCAATGCCTGCTCAGAGGACCCTTTTGTTTAGAGTCAATAAAAGGAACGTGAGGATAGCTGACACCACCTGCGTGCATCATTCTCCATCCCTGTGAGTGGCAGGTTGAAGAAGTGGCTATTTGTTTTTGACTTGCATGATGAAAGGATGGGAAAAGTTTGGACAACTCAGGGATGGCACGTAAGATCTGGGTCCAAACCAGCAGTATGGGAACTCAGAGCCATAGTGTGGGAGAGAAAAAGGGTGTGAAGCGAAAGCACAAAAAGAGCGAGTTCCACAGAGCTCTGAAACTTCAGTTTAAGACTTGTGGAGCCAGGAGAGAGGTTTAAGAGTGCCAAGCCTAAACTGGTGGCCTTAATCTGTAGTCAGAGTCATCCTCAGTATGGCATGAAAACAGCCTGGAACTGGAGAAGGTTTGAAAGTGTGGAGTAGGAATCTAAGCAGCAGAGAGGGAAAGAACACATGAAGATACCAAAGGAGCAAACTATAGAAGGTCTGAGTATAGCAGAGCTGTGAAGGACCAGGAGGAAAAAGAGCTTTGAGACTGGGGAAAAGTAGAAGAGATGTTCATGGCTGCAGATCAACCAAATTACTACTTTCTTGCCATTGCTTTCCTCTTAATTTCATCTTCATCTGCACATGATGCTTCAGGAGTGTGTTTAACCTTGTGGCCCTTCTGAACTGGAAAAACCTTTAATGTATGTGCACACTCTTTGGTAGTGTTTAATCCAAAGCTTTGTCAGTTTTCAGCTCGCTGTGCAGGTCAGGAGATGAGTCCAGTTTCAGATGCTCACATGAAGCAGAAGTAGGGAAATTCTGTAATGCTTGTTCTTGGCAAAAGTGTAGAAAAAAGGGCATCTGAATGTCTGCTGTGGAGATGTGTTCCCTATTAACAGTTCACTGTGGGAGCCAGACAGTTTAGGGAAATTCGGATCTGTAATTTTCCTATTCTCTGTTCCCCAGCTCTGTAGCATTGTGTAAACTCCTTCAGTATGGCATCAACACAGATGACAAGCGACTTCAGGACATTAGGGTAAAGGGAGAAGAAATATTTAATATGGATGAGGGAATACGGACACGATCAAAGTCGGCCAAAAGTAAGTAATCATTTTGCTGTTTTTAACAGGGTTTTTTTCTTCCTGTTAGTAGATGCCATAAAAGCCCTTAAAATAGATCTTGCAGATCACACAAGCTGTGGGAGATACTTCCCACAGAAGGTACATGTTGGTTTTTAGAGCTAATCCATACATCATGTATTTAAGGTACCCATTATTTGCCTTAATTCTCCCAAAGACTGATTTGGAAGACTCCTGATGTCTCTGATTTAATATAAATGGATGAGGTGATTATGGGATAGGGGGTTATTCACTGCTCTTTTGCGTCATCCTTTTCTATCTAATGAGATAGAATTGATAATTTCATGATGCCTAGTAACTTCTCTGAGAGGAAAGTGTGTTTAGTGAATGCAGAGATTTAAAAAAAAAACAAAGTGGTATTTCTTTTGATGAGACAGACTTTCACAAGTATCAGCAATGATTTCAACAAGTTAGAGATCGCTTTTAAGGAAAGCTTGGCCAGTCTCCTACGTAAGACTTGTCTTATTTTTAATTGGCTGAACCCAAAGTCTTTGAATGGAAATTACTGTATAGAGTTTCATATATTAAATGGGAGAGAGCACTGTGCAGTTTTTTCTGAGGACTGAGCCCCAGAGGGAAGACACTGGGGAGCCACTGTCGTTATTCTTTGCTTAAAAAACCCAAACCAACAGACTCAGATATTGTCTAGTCAGGTAGAAGAATGGTAATTGCCAGCATTTGAGTTAAACTAAGATTAATACTGATATCAATAAGAGCCAAAACTAGTGCTCCCAGTTTCTTTATTTGATAGGCTCTTTCCTTTTGTAATTAAGGACAAATACACTGTCTAGCTATCCCTGTGGAATAATTAAGCCCTGCAGGAACACTGGTGAGGAAAAGTTGGAGCTTACAGTGTCTCAGAAAGGGTAGAGCCACGCGTGGGAGTGCTGCACCACTCATTTACTTGAAAGCACTGCTAGATGTGTAAATATACTTCAGAGAAGAATGCTTAATGAAGTCATCTGTAACTATGATTTCATTGGGTAGACTCACAAATCCATTCAGCTGTGAAGATTTTAACCATGCCTTTTCTTCATTCAAAATATGCAAGAGTTGATACTGCAGTTAAGATCTTTGAAACCTAGCTGTGAAGGTATACAGAAAGAATGTTTGGGGTTTTTATGTCAGTTCCTTTTTCCTCTCAACCTGGAAATTTTGCTTCTATGTCAGCATTTCAAAAGTATGATAAAATTAAAAAAAAAAAAAAAAACAAAAAAAACCCCCAAACAAAACAGAACGCCACCAACTCCTCCCCCCAAACCCAAATAACAACAACAAAAAAACAAAACAAAAAAAGGCCTGTTTTTAACAACTTTTTATTAAAAGCAATGTGAATATATATTATTCTTCTCTTATAGATCCTGAACGCTGGACAAACATTCCTTTGTTAGTAAAAATCTTAAAATTAATAATAAATGAACTCTCTAATGCGATGGAAGCAAATGCATCTAGACAGACAACTGCAGATTGGAGCCAAGGTAAAATACTGGGTTTGCTTTTTCTCTTGCATGGCTTAAATCTACTTTGTAATCTCTTCAAAAGCATTTATAGTAATAAGAAACTCGCAATAGTAAACAGTATACCTGTAATTACAAAGGCTTACATAGTAATCCAAAGGATAAGATCAGTGAGTGTTGTGTATTCTTATACCTGAAAATTATTTTGGGCCAGTTTGGAAGATGGGATCTGACCATATGCCAATAAAATTACCCTTTCCTGGTATATCTGGTTTGCCTTTCTTCCTTCCTTCTTCAAGCATTCTTGCTGCTGCTTTTTGCTTAGCTCCAGTTCTTGAGTCGCTCATTCCAAAAGGATAGAAAAGGTTGCTGAAGTAGTGAAGGTGTTTCCCTTCATCCACCTACAGAAGCAGGGATATTTGCCTAAAAATTACAGTGCCCTGTAGAGTGATCAACAGACTGGACCTCTTGGATTTTGATTATTTCTAGAATTTTTTTTTTCTAAACAGATGATTCAAATGATATGTGGGAGGATCAGGAAGAGGATGAGGATGAAGATGAAGGCTTAGCAGGACAGTTCTTATCAGATATTCTTTCCACAAACAAGTATGGTAAGTAACAGCTTTAAAGTGCTTACTGAAAGCAAAAATAGAGTAGATGACATCCTAGTCAAGTTTTCTTTCTGTGACAGCAGCTCAACAGAGGCTGCAGGCAAGAGGAAGGAAATATACTATACTGGGATTTTGAATAAGGACCTTTTTCTGTAAGAGAGGGACATGTCTTTGAATAACACAATGATTAAATAACTGCATTTTTCACCTGAGAATTCAAATGCTGCATAGGCTTCACATTGCTGTGAGGTTCATGCAGGTATTTCTTCTAAAGAGAAAATTGATGCACAAAGATGTAGACGTGACCTTGGAATGACAGTGTTGTAGAAGTGGATAAGCTTGTTTGTGGAGTGACCTTGAGAAATAATTGCTGCATAAAGGAGATGGAGCAGGTATATCATCTCCTTTCCTCTGCTCTCCTGTTTGCATATAGTCTTAGAAGGGAGAACCTCACAGGCAGATACAATAAGGGAGACTACTTAAATTAGCACAGAATTAGAAATGTGTCACCCTGACACAAGATTAAGGCCTAAGATAATAGTGCACGTAACTAACAAACCTGCTTGTCTAGTATCCTGTGTATTCTTGTCTCACCTGTGTGTTCCTTGAGATTCCCACTATGACTCGTTTTGTTCTGGGGTTTAGTGTTTTCTAATCATGTGAACTTAAGGAGCGAATATTCTGGATACAATTTTTTTTTTTTACCCAGCAGTGCTGAATCTATTTACTTTTGGATCCTTGGATTTCAACAGTAGTCTAATAGAGAACTTCCTGAGATATTTTGCTTTGTTTGGTGTTAAAACATGCTGATTTGCCTCTGACAGATGAGGATTACTATGAAGATGATGAAGAGGATGATCCAGATGCATTAAAGGACCCTCTTTACCAAATAGATCTCCAGGTGATGCTCTAGAATGAGTTTTTTTAAACAGATTCCTACCGTTCTTTACAAACTTTTTTTTAATGTTGTACTTAAACAAAACTGTAAACCACTTGAAACACCAGTTATTGATCATTGTCCCGAAGGTACTCAGTTAACTGTAATTACTTTGGAAAGTGCTGAGTATCCCAAGAATGCCTGGAGCTATTTTTCCTTATTGCATCAGTATCTATAACTTCGAAATGTGAATGAACAAAACTTTTTGAACAGAGGGAGATGAGACTTTTCTACCCATGAGCTTCACAGCTATTTGCTGAAGTCAGAAGTAGATTGGAGACTGAACATGACAGAATTTCATACTCTAACTGGGCAATGCTCCCATCCAGTCAGTCCCTGTATGATACTCTGCTCCTGCTTTTTACCACCACCTGGCAGCCATTTATTAGCCCTTCCTGTCTGCTGCCACCCTTCCTTCTGCATTGCTTGTCTGTTCCCTGCAATCCCTTTGTCTTACTGGGTGCATGTTGAGGTTTATCTTTTGATAAATGAAAGAAACAGAATTTCTAAAGTGACATGGTGCTAACTGGGTCTTTCTGTCTTCCTTTCAGGCCTATCTCACTGACTTCCTCTGTCAGTTTGCACAGCAGCCCTGCTATGCAATGTTTTCAGACCATCTCAATGAGAATGAAAAGCGAGTGTTACAGGCTATTGGTATATAAACCCACTTGAAAGACCATACCGATCATATCTGAACAATTTTTTTTTTTTTGCTTATTCCACGTTTTATGATTAAACATAAAACATTTTCCAGTGTATACCTGCTTGTTACAGGTGGATGATGGCCTCGTTGCGATGTATTGAGCCTCATCTTAACATGAATCTGCTAAGGGAAAGAATACTAAGAAAGCAGCAAGGACAGAAGTCTGTAGAGCTTTGCACATTGGTCTCACCATGGGAGCACTTTCATTTTCCACAGTAACTTTCCAGGAAGTTCTTAAAGATAAAACAATGTGTCCTTAATATTTTTAAAATCAAACTGTCTCTACCTGTGAAGAGGCACTTAACTGAGTTTCCCACAGGAGAGTTGGACAGAGAAAGGAATTTGGTCACTTACAGATTGCTTGGATGTATCTTGAGAAATTGGAAGGTTGTTCCTCTTCGCGCTCGCATAACACATACAGGGTAAATATCTTGATCTTACAGCGTGACTTCTTTTTATAGAACTATAGACTCTTTTATCAGAGATGCCTGAATGGTATGGAACCTGTTTACAGGAGTTTGGATGGGAAGCTGAGACAATAAAACTGAATGCATATCTTCTTTCCTGTTGTGGATGGGGCTTTGTCGCTCACATCTGCTTTCCAGTCCCATAGGAGCAGTTCTTTACTAATGCTTTTGTGTGCACATGCTCAAAGGAAGCTACCACTTAAATTTCTGTTCCTGTGGCATGTGGCTACTAAAGACTTCGGTTTTATGGAACACAAGGAGCCACAATTTTTAGGGGAAAAAATCTGATTGTATGTAACATATTTGCTCCATGACCGCCACTCTGAACTACTTTGCTTCCTTCACACTCCTGTGTGTATTTTTATAGAGTGGTAAAATAACATTTGCAAATTGATTTACCCGTAAGAACAGTGTGATGTATCTCACAACACCTCTCTGCCTTTGGTTCCCCCTTGGGGGAAAATGAAAATAAAACAATTAAAATGTACATTGGTATCCTTCTTATAAAACAGATTTAAAAGGAACTTGCACTTGTTTCCTGAAGTTACTTTTTAAAGACATATTTCTCCTTTGGAAACTTTCTGCATATGCCACCTGGAGGATGTTAGGGTATTTCACAGGAGTCATCTGGACAGAAAGGGAGTCCTGTAATGGATACATCTTCTTCTGCTTAAAAGAAAAGGCTGACCCATTATAGAGTTTCCTTTCTTAAGAAAGGTACTTGCTGTTCCTTTGTGGAATAATATGCTTCGAAGTTGTATCTAAAAACCTCCAAAGAGCTGGAGTAATTCTGTATCTTACTGGTCTAACAGAGTATAGCTTTTCACTTTTTTACCAGGAGGGGATAATAAATTAGCTTTTTAACAGACAAGATGGCACAATTTGTTTAGTGTGTGTGTGTGTAAAATGATAAAATAACCCTGAATTCTAAAGCAGACCTTGTTCCCTTCTCTCACCCCAACCCCTCACATTGTGCCTGAGAATGGGCAGAACTAGGGGGAAATCCGCATCATTTGCTGCAGACTAATCTGAACCATCCTTGAGTTCTCAATGGTTTTGTATGAATAGCTCTAAGACAAGCAGAATTTGAAGCCTGATTTTTGTGTGTGTGCATGCATGTGTGTGTGTGTCTAATAAGGTATAAGTTCTTATAAAAAGTTGCCATGCAGTTGTGACGCGGTATCTTTCTTCCCTGTGGATTCTCTGGTGTATAAGAATATAATTAAACTTGATGCCATGGCCTTCCCTTCAGTGGGAATGCTATGGTTCTGTTTTCTACCTAGACTTTTTTTTTTTAAGTCTGTTAGGAATTTTGTTTTGAGGCATTTGTGTCTCTTAGCTTTCACTGAAAAGGGCCAACAAGTTAAACTAAACAGTGTGGTCTCTTGAGGAGACCCAACTGGAAGCAGATGGCTGCAGTGGTGTATCCTGGTAGCTGTACAGGAAGGATCAAGTGAGTGTCCTCAGAGCGACTGGTCCCAGCCCTGGGAAGAGGTAGGACTGTCTTTTTTTGCCCCATGCATTGGCAGCAAGGCTCAAGACCAGTCATCCACTCGTGGAGGTAAGTGAATACCAAACATCGGGAAGCATCTAGGTGTGTTTTAGGGTGTCAGCAGTAAATGGAGCATGTTCAGGTCTGGTTAGCCAGGGCTTGTGGAGAGGTGCTGGTGGGGTTCGTGTGCTTTCTGGTGGGAGTTGACTGCTGTGTGCCTTAGTGGTGCTTGCTTTAGTTCAGTCGGATGGTGGGTTTAAACAAGACTGTGAAAAATGAGACTGACCTAGTACTGCTGATACTGTTCCTCATCTTGAACTGAGAAATCCAAGGATTTCTTTGTGCTGCAAGGTCCAAAAAGTAGATGGGCTGGTGTCTTGTACAGTTCCTGTTGGAGATCATCACTGTGTTGGTTAGAAACTGCTTTGATTTGCAGGCATCGGTACTTTTTCCAGGAGTGTAGCTGGTGAGAAGGGAAATATTGGGGGATAAGTGGCTTTTGGGGACTAGTGCTCTGCGCTCTCCCTCCTGCAGCATCAGCTCATGTGCAGCCTGAGCTGGCAGGGCACAGTGCTGCTGCACAGGAGCTGGCGTTTGGGACCAACCCTGGAGATGGTCCTGTCCCCATCTGTGCATGGTGGGCACAGGAACAGCGTAGTTGCACAGCACACTCTCTGTGCAGAATGTTTTTTGGCAAGAAATACCGTGACTTGAGCTTCCCCTAGAAAGAGGCCAAATAGGATGTGAGAGTGACAGTGCGCAAGGGGAGATGGTTTGAAGGACCTTTGCGTGGTCCTGCTGGTACTTGCATTGATGTAGCTCCTTTGCCCTTCTGCTTTCCTGCTGTCCTTCTTCCTAGCAAAATTCTGAATGCTCCATGACGTATCTTTAAGGAAGAATTGTGTTTGCTGGAGGGGTGCCAGCTTTGCTGAAACAAATCTGACCAGTAACAAGGTGATTGCTCGGGATGAAAAATGCTGGACTTTACGGAGATGTGTCTAAGGCCTGGTTTCGAGGTGCAGAGCACCCCTCTTGTCTACTGTTGAGACGAAACTAAACTATTAGTCGTAAAGGTTACTAATGCTCTGTTAGGAAACACAGGCTCCCTGTTAAATGAAAACCGAAGGGTGGGGTGCAGGCTACCGCACAGCCCGGGGCATGTGCCGCTGCCGACATCGGTGCCTGGCACGCGTGCGTCCTGCTCCCAGCTCCACCGCGGGGAGGAACCGATCGTGTTTTGCACACTGGGTGTTACCTTGCTAGAACAGCATGAAGCTCCGATAGCTGCAGACTATAGTGTAACTAGCGAATAGCTCGGCTACGACTCTGGAACGAGACTTTATGCGTATTCATGAGTATTGTTTTGGGGTTTTTGTATTAACAAATAAACTCTTTTAATGTAGAAACCTGCCTGGCTTCCGAGTTTTTACGGAGTCAGCCCCGGAGCCTCCTGGGTACCGGCGGGCTCTTGCCCCTGCCCCGCCGCGGGCGGGCGCGGGCCTCGAACGGGGGCCTTCGCCGCCGGG
>NW_010973436.1:649489-697048 GCF_000737465.1 Haliaeetus leucocephalus
GAGCGCCGAGGGGAGCAGGCCCCCCCGGGCCTGAGGGGAGCGGGGCTGCCCCTCGCCGGCTCCGCGGCCCAGCTCAGCCGCCTCTCCCGTTCCTCCCCGCAGGAAGACGATGCTGAACGACCTGCTGCGCTTCGACGTGAAGGATTGCTCGTGGTGCAGGTGGGCTGCGCGGTGCTCGCCGGGCTCGCCCCTTCCCTGCCTGCCCGGCTGCTGGCAAGGCCGGGAGATGCTTCTTCCCTCAGCAGCTCGGGCCCAGGTGTAAAAGCTGGGGGCTCTACCGGAGCATCCAAGGGGAAGCATCACCACCCCCCCCCCCCAAGTGCTGTCACAGCTGACTTCTGGAAGCCTGCAGTGTGGCTGAGCTGTCAGGGATATGGAGTGCCCCCGCACAGCTCCTGTCTGTGAGGGGATGCTGGGCAGTACAGCGACGGACAGAGAGCCACGGGTTGCCACTGTTCAGACACCCTGTGAGAGTGCTGAAAGGATGCGTGGGGCGGAGGGACTGGGCTGCTGCAGCCCCTCAGGGCAGGAAAGATGCCAGGGGCGGCTCACAGATGTCTTTGCTTCGCTCCTTTGCTCTGGACTGTGCAGCCTGTTGTCTTACCTGTGCCTCACGTGCTATCTCTGTCAAGCAGATTTCAGCAGCGTTGTGTTTGTAGCCGTTTGTGCTTATAGTGTTAAGTCTGTCATAAAATCTTGGGCAGTATAATTAAGAAATCAAACCCACTGAAAACGCTCAAGAACAATAGAGTAACTTTTAACAATTGTTTCTTTTTTGAATCTGCACAATAGCTTTGAGTGCCTGAAGCATGACAAGGGTGTTTGATTGCTGCTGTTCTAAATGTCGTGCAGGGCTTTCACCACGGGGACCCCGCCAGCACCACGATACCACCACTCAGCTGTGGTCTATGGGAGCAGCATGTTTGTGTTTGGTAAGACAGTGGCAGATTACAGTTGTGCGCACTTGGAATGATAGATGTGCTGGTAGTATTGTTTTGAAAAAAGAATGAGATATTTTTAGGAAGTGTCGAAAGATCTTATACAGTAGCAAATCCAGTATTTTCCACAGCTGACCGTGATTTCTACTTTAGCATGGAAATACTTTGGCTGTTTTGTCTAAAGTAAAAAAGACTTGAAACATATTACCGTAGTGTAGGGTAGGGGTAGAGGAGAAGTCTCCCACCTGTAGTAGTCCATTAGCCAAATACCTTCCCTCTGTGCAGTCTAAACTTAAGTTTTCTTCTAATATAATGACTAGAAGCATGTATGCTGTATTGCATTTGAGTCGGATTTGTTGTTGCCCAGGTGGCTATACTGGAGACATTTATTCCAATTCCAACCTGAAGAATAAAAATGATCTCTTTGAATATAAGTTTGCAACTGGACAGTGGACAGAGTGGAAGACTGAAGGAAGGTAAGGAGCTGGCATCATTAGCCCACTCTTCAAGGGGATTTGAGTATAAGTCAGCAAACATTTAAAATGGCACAGTTAGAATTAGTTACAATGCTAATATTAAGGCTGCAGGACAATTTCTGCTCTACTTTCTTGATTAAAGTTTTCTGTATGTTTGAAGGAGTTTTTTTGCAAGGCCTCCATTCCAGGGTGTACTATATTAGAAATTTGACCAAAACCCATTCTTCATGTTTCATTTCTGTGACAGAAGGGATGGGAGCAAAGGAAAGTTTTTCTTTTGAATTGTTTATTTTTCAAGGATAGCACAAAATCTGTTAATCTCTCATAGTTTCAATTTAGTTTTATCAGAGACCAATTTGAAGCTTATTTGTCATTAAATCTAGACATTCTTTTCTGATTAAAGTTGGACTTTCTTGGAGCGCCTTGGCGCTTGAATTGCCAAATTCAATTGCCAAGGTGATGCGTGTGCACACAAATAAATTCAGAAGCAGATGAATGAGTTGATGATGTATCTTGGGATCTGTTGAACACAGGTTCCCGAGATTCAGCTTTCCAAGGCAAAATCAAAAGCAGTAACACATTACTTCTTAAAGTCGACTTTGTGCACGTTTCAGGATGTTACCCGTGACACTGATTTTGACCCAACCACTTAATGTTTACCACAGCCATGTATGGGACATACTGTGTCTTTACCCACAGTTCATTACGCATTTGAAGTTTCTGAAGTGCTGAATTTAGTGGGGAGAGGGAAGGGAACATTTCTTATTGTGATTTGTAGAAAGGGATGGGAATGCACAATCTATTCTTAAGTTACTGTTGCTCACCTCTGATGAACATATGTTATGTTTTAGAACATAGACCACATTATAAATTTCTCTTTCTGGTTAATCTAACAACTTCAGACATTTTGGAGAGTAATTCTCATTCATATTTTATGAACTCAAATGTCCTTTTCTTTCCCCACAGTTACAAGTGCATACTGCACAAATGACCTCAGAAAAGCTAACGTTACATCTCCTGGCCTTGTGGCATCACAGTTTTGTTCAACGCTTCTTGGCTGATTTAGTAAAAACAACAAAGATTGGGAAAGAGAAATCATAGGTTTGATCTTTTATTGTGGGCAGTGCATCTCAGGAACACCTCACTAAACAATCCTAAATAAGCATTGTGAGCTCTGTCCTGGCTCTTGTTTAAGTGTTCCACCTTCTCAGTGTGTGAAAACATGCACGGGATTTTTATAGCACAAGTGGATTGCTACTTTGCTATAATGATAGTGCTATTAATTGTCCCGCTATTTAGCTACTATCCATAAAATAATTTAAGAGTATTTGAGGCCTGGCAAGGAATTAGTTGGGATTTTTTTTTTTTCTTTTCTTTTTCTGTATGCATTAAGGTAATTTTTCTCTAATGAGGGAAGCAGAGTGTAAAATTCTAAAATGTACCCTTCAGAGGCTTGCTTTATGTTTTGAGGATGTATGACAGAAGCAATTTCGTGGCTTGAAGCCATTTTGTGTAGGGGACATCATTCTTCTTACATGTGCATTTTAGCTGTCACACAGATCCTTCTTACAGCACCTCTGCCGGTGATTTAAGAATATTTTTTTTTCTTAATT
Organism: Haliaeetus leucocephalus; assembly: GCF_000737465.1. Taxonomy (NCBI): domain Eukaryota; kingdom Metazoa; phylum Chordata; class Aves; order Accipitriformes; family Accipitridae; genus Haliaeetus; species Haliaeetus leucocephalus. The sequence goes on from NW_010973436.1 coordinate 652,517, forward strand.
TTCTGAATTGTAGATTGCCAGTTGCTAGGTCAGCTCATGGCGCAACAGTGTATAGTGACAAGCTGTGGATCTTTGCAGGATATGATGGCAATGCACGGTATGTAGTGGGATCGTTCTCTCCTTGGGTGCTTCTGTAAAATCCCACTCCCTCACTTTTCACCTCTTTAGAGACGTTTTCATATACTAAGTGATTTAAACACATAACTGGAGCTTTGCAAAACCCAGCCTGTTGTTGAGCATTACATTTTTGCAATTCACCAGTTCATGTTCAAGTAAGTATGTGTTTAAAACCTAAAAATCTGGTGATTCAGAATGGCTGTGGATATATAATTTGACAGCCTTCTTGGCTGTAAAGATGCTAAACAATTTTTGAAATTTGGCAAATGAGCATTTCTCAAAAGATATCCGCCACAGGCCTTCTGATGTTGCTGAAGACTTACAGAGCAAAGCCTAGATTTTCTGTGAAGTCGTGTGACAGAACTAAGAGCAACATGTTAGCTTTTTCCCTGAAAATACGTGATATTATTTAGGTTGAGGGGAGATGAGATTTTGGATGGGAAAAGACTGGAAATGTGTGGTACTGAGAAGTTAGGGAGAGTCTGGTGCTTTGTCCGAGATGGCAGCTCTTTGCTTTTGCTATTAGTCTATCAGGGAAGAATCAATTCTGCACGCGTAATTTTTTTCTGTCCTGATGAACTTGTGAATTTTATGTTGATGCACAGTATTTGCATTGTGAGAGCATATAGAGATTGTCACAAACTAGGAGCTGTCTCAATGTCCTGGGTTGCCTCCTCTTCTGAGGAGGATCTGCAGAAAAGTTACCAGCTCCTCAAAGTCTGCAGGAGAACTGCTGTTAATTGGAAAAACAGATGGGATTTTTTTATTTTATTTCTGGAAGAAGAATTGGAGAAAGATGCATGACTCTCTGGCACTGCTCAGTTCCAGCTTAGGAGTTCCCCAAGGACCTTGGGTAGCTGGAAGGAGGGATTGGGTGAGAGGAGCTGTCTAATTTATGTTAAATATGCCTAATCACATTAAAAAAAGTCTTTTTGTGGAACATGAGCCTCCAGGCAGATTTAAACAAAGGAAGCATCTGTAGTTACTGTGAGTAACTTGTACTGGGAAAAGCATAGTCGGATATGTAGTAGTCAGTGATGTGTCAGGTTACCCACTTCGTCCTCTTTTACGTATTTAAGGTAGGATTCAGCCACATAAATAATTACTGTGGCCAGTCTCAGGGGTTAGCAGGGACGGGTAGAAGAAGGCAGGGTAACAAGGGGTATTTCTGTAAAAATCCTGGAGATTAAATAGCCTCAAATCCTTAAGCTCCAAGCAGAGTTGATGTGTGTAACAGTTAACTGTAGTATACTTGTATACTTGTAACCGGAAGGATGCTAAAGCAAGCTGAGGTCGTGGTATAAAATTTAGGTATAGGACAAAAATATTCAAATAGGTTTTTTATCTACTAGTGGAAGTAGAAGATTCTTCCTGTGCAGGAGAAGGAATGCTGATAAAATAGCATCTCTGTCCTTTCAACTCCATGAGCTAAAAATTACCAAAAATGAACTGTTTCAAATCAAGCGGTTTTTGTGTTATAACATAGGTTAAATGATATGTGGACAATTGGCCTACAGGATAGAGAGCTAACATGCTGGGAAGAGGTAAGAAGCTTTAATTTCAACTAACATAGAATTTTCTTTTTTGGTTTTCATACACAATTATTTAAAATTTCCTATGCTGGACTGCACTGCTCTCCCTTCAGAATGTATTTGTCACACAGATGAAAAGAAACAGTTCAAATTTGATTTTGTTTGTGTATTTGGAAAACCAAGTGTATATTAAAGTGTGATTTTTGCTTATGAATCTGTGAGCTAGTCCTAGACTGCCCATGGTGGCTCTGCTGTGCCCCCTATAAAAACAGACTGCATTTCCCACTTTAACTACTGCCATAGACTGGGAGCTTTGCTGACTGGCTATCAAGATCAGAGTCCTGATCCTCATAGTATCAGGGGCTTTAGAAATGTGGCCTCCCATCCTTTTTATCCACAGTAGAATTAGTCCGTGCAGACGTGTAAGCACAGCATTAGTTGATTACCCGTAGCCAGATTTATAGGGACTTGATTGTCTGCACACATCGCTGCCATGTGGTCTGTCTGTCTGCTGATGTATTGCGTGGTCCTGCAGCATACTCAACATGCGTAGTGCACTACAATAATACATTTTTAATTTTGAACTTTGTTATATTTCAGATTGAACAAAGTGGTGAAATTCCTCCTTCATGCTGTAATTTTCCCGTGGCTGTTTGCAAAGACAAGATGTTTGTTTTCTCTGGCCAGAGTGGAGCAAAAATTACCAATAATCTCTTTCAGTTTGAATTCAAGGAAAAGATGTAAGTGTAGCCAGTTAAATCGCACAAAATCCACATAATCCTTGACAACTTGAGTTGAGAAATGCACAGACTTAAGGATATTGAGGAGGAATACTGCATCTCATGACGAGGAAGGGTAGATAAGATAAAATATGGACTGTTTTAAATAAGACTTTGTTGTTTGCCATGTGCATCAGATAGGTCTTTTTCAGCAGATGAACGAAGTTTAGTAGATTGACTTTAAACAATAAGCATGAATCTTAGTGTATTCCGAGTGGGATGCCAAATACTACCTCCCTAAAAGTTGTTATGTGAATCTCTGGTTAAAACCAGCCAGAGGTCCTGTGAAATACCAGTTCATAGCGAAATTATTGGGAAATGTAAAATGCATGGTATTTTTTTTAACTCTTGAGTATTCAGTTTGGTGTGACTTGACTCAGAGTGTCGACCATTGCTCTGAAAATGTGGCCACTCTGATGGGATAAAAATGCGAAAAAGTGAGAATACAGATGCACTGGTTTGTTCTGACAACCTGGTTGGTCTGGTTACTGGCTGAAGTGGAACCACAACTGAAACAACACCTAATGGCCTCCAGACCTTGGCTGAAATCATGCTACCATAGTGAATAAGCGATGCCTTATCAAAATGGGATATGGTATCAGAATGGTGCCCTTTACTTAGAAAGGTTAGCTGTTAAGATGTGTATTAGTAGATCACCAATTCCTTCCTGAGTTGTGGTCTTTGAGCTGCTGGGGTTTACATAAGTACATCTGGGTTACGGAACCATGTTGCCTTTATCACATTTTCAGCTAGAAGTTCGGCAACACAGAGCTGACGTAGGTCTCTGAGAAATCTGCAGGATTAATCATCATCTGAGCTCATGCAGGTTGAATAACTACTGTAACAGAGCTCCTCTTCTTTATTCTTACAACCTGAGAGTTAGGAAACTTACTTTGCAGAAAATAATTGTAAAAAACCACACTGTTTCATGTTTAATGTCTCAGTTGGACACGAATTCCTACCGAGCACTTACTTCGAGGCTCCCCTCCTCCTCCACAGCGAAGATACGGCCACACAATGGTTGCATTCGACCGGCATCTCTACGTGTTTGGTGGTGCTGCAGATAACACGCTGCCCAATGAGCTTCACTGCTATGACGTGGACTCTCAGACCTGGGAAGTTATCCAGCCCAGCCCAGACAGTGAGGTAAAATGTTCAGCTTGTGTTTTTTCCTTTTACGTTCTGTCTTTTTTGGGCCCATTTTTGCTGTCAGACTTTGTACATGTTTTTGACAAGCACATTAACTTTTAGATAAATAGCGATAGCTCCTTCCCACCAATGGTTAAGCATCTGAAATGTTGTGGGCAACAGTCTTTAAAAATTAGTCAGTGTTGACACGTTTAAAACTTTGCTTAGTACTGTTTAAAGAAATACTGTAAAACACTTGTAATTCAAGTTATGAGTCAGTCCTTATCTGACAAGGATTAGTAATTAATTCACTGTGTGGACCAGTGGTTGTGAGCTTGGCTGTGTGATGCTCTTGAGGCAGAATTCAAAATTAGACAAGGTTTTGATTGTTTCACTGTAATAATGCCTGTGTGTGTAAAATCTTAGAAATTCTGTAATTATACAGAATAGCACTTCCCTTTTAGGTCAAGTGTAAAGCATTTGCTTATAAAGGTATGACTGTAGAATAATAACAGAGATCATAGGGAGAAATGGCTTTTTTGAACGTATTTGTGTTAATAAGATAAATAAATTAAAAAACGTAGGTTCTTTACATGAACATAAAAAGGCAGTAGACCACCGAGGGCCAAGTAAACACCTGAAATGAGAAAATATGAAAATAAAAAAGATGATGAACATGTTAATATCTTTCTTTTGGGGTGCTCATTACGATGCAGTGATTGTGTGATAAAATTTTGATTTTCTTCATAGCGCACTCATAGATACCATCTCTGGGATAACCTGGTATTTCGAGTTGGAGTGCTGAGGGTTTGAATGGCTTCCATACACATTTCAGTGAATGTGGTTTCAGTGGCCTCTGATCATTTCATTCCCAGAATGCACAAAAAAGTAGGTTTCTTGAAGCCTGTACTAATACGTCTGTTCCTGGATTTAGAATGGATACGTTGGCTGTATTTGTTCATTGTAATAGATTTTACCTTAAGCCATGTTAAAATACTTCAGCTGATTTAATAGTAGGTTTAGTGTGTTAGCTGATCTGTGGGGAAGAAATACTTGATGTTTGTGTGCTGTATAGAGAGCTGCAGAGATTAAGGTTATACCTTAAAGAGATGAATGTTACATGAATTAGGATCAAATGCAGATTTACTAATTTTGCCAGAATTGGTATGACAGAGCTGCTCCTGTCCTTGACTCTTGCACTACATTTTAGTTTGTTTGCAAAGACACATGACTTAGCATTTGGTGAATAGGAAAATACCCTTTACGCACTGCTTTTAAAGCAACAATGCATGTGGGCCACATTTTGAAAAATTATTTGACCAAAATATTTCATGGTAGCCTATTTGGGCTTTACCAAGCTGATTTATTTTCACATGACATTGATAAAACTGCATCTCCAACATTTTAAGCATACAGTTGCCTTCAGGGATGTAGATGCCGTTCCGTTCCTACTAACACTATCATTTGACTTAAGGCTTTCTCTGTCATTGGTTCTTCATGATACGATTGCTTATTGCTTTCAAGAGCAAAACTGCTCCTGACGGTGCTGTAAAACAGCATTGTTACCTGACTTATCCCCTGCTAAATTTCTTTTCATATTTCAGAGCTCTTCTCTTGGGCTGTTTGTAATCCCAGGCAGGTGTCTCTCTAAGTTGCACGTATTGTATTTTGAAGTTTCTTTCACAGTTATGGCATCTAGAGACTAATTTTGTAGAAGTGGGAAGTGAGATTAAAGCACTGTTGAAACATGTGATAGTAAATTTTCTTAAAAGACTGGTTAACTGCAAGATCTGAGAGACAGTTGGAATTTTCAGTAAGTTTTAAATGATTTTGTGCGTTCTGGAGTGATAACTAGATCTCAGAATTGTTTTCTTGAAGTTTCTATGAGCTTTTGGCAAAGACTTTTAACAGTGGCAATGAATCTCTAATACTATTCTCAGGACAGTCTGAACTTGAAATTTCCTTTCTTATCCATGTCTGTGAACAAAATTTTCCACATTAAGTTGAAACAAAGTAGAAGATGATGAGTGCAGTGCTGTCCCAGCACTTGAAGGATTCTTCTTGTGTGTGAAGTGATGGTGACCTCTGTTACCACGCAGCAGAATAATCTATCTTGGCTTTTGATAGAGTTGGGTTTTTTTTTTCTTTGTCTAATGGATGGATTGTATAGCATATGTTGTTCTTGTATTTTTCTGTATTATGTTATATGATCTTAGAAATGCTGCATTACAACTTCACTTAACAGCACTATAGCTAGATTAACTTTCATACTTATTATCATGTGATGAATTTCCTTAATTCTTTCTTATTTTGGACATTTAGCATTGAGTGGGTAAAGCCTCCAGAGTCCAAAATAAGAAGGCTTGGTGCTGATTTAGCTTAATTCAGTAGTGATTTTTACCGTGCTTTGCCAAAGAGATTTCTTATACTCATGCTGAAGGAGAGTGACTGCTGCCATTCCAGTCTTTCTTATTCTCTGAACTAAGACTAAGCGAGCCCTGAGAAGCTTTTGAGAGTGATCCAGATAGTGATTTGGACTTTTCAGACCTATGCGTGCCAGTAATAGAAACAGGCTGTCAGGTGGAAATGGTATTTGCCCCTGCTACCCTGTTGTGGGCAATGTGGAAGGTGACAAGTCACATGAGACTGAAGAATCTTGAGGTTTTTACCTGGAGAAGGTAGCACAATTTGAGCATTAGTAACAGTGGTGCAGGGTGAGTGCCGGGAAGGTTGTAGAAACAGTTCTGGAGGACTGTAGGTGCACTGAGACAGTCTTGCATTTTCTGCATTTTGGGTAAATAGGTAGAAACAAAAACTGGAAACGAGTCTGGCAATGGACCTGTTCTAGTTCTCTGCCCAGGTCTCTTGAAATTGTTGACAGTGCCTCACTGTGACATGGAGGATGGGAAAACGGCTTAATAAGTAGAAGAGGGGAAACTAAAGTGGAACAGGTCGGAACTTCAAAAATAAACCAGGAACTCCTATTTTTATGCTTTTAGGATGTCTCCAAAATGAATATCAAGACATGCTTTCTGAACTGCACATTTGCAGTCCATAGCTCCTCATACCTTTGTCTTGATGCTCTAATATATGTACATATATATTTTACAGAGCACAGAGCTATTCTTCCTATCTTTACTGTTAGATGATCTTCACAGCTGGGGGTTCTACTTTTCTAAGGCAGCCAGAGGTATATCATGTCTGAGTCCCTGCCTGCCTGCATAACACTGCCAAAGCTTCCTGAGGTGCTTTATTTCCTTTACACAGGGCTATCAGAAGATTTAAAAAAGAATTTAAATAGATTTTTTTTATTGGCCTCGGATTTTCCTATTGAACTCAAAACACCCTTGGGTTTCTGAAGAAGGTTGGAACAGCATAAAAAATCAGCAGGCAATAAGAGGGAAGATGCCCCATCTTGCACAGTTGCTTTCCAGCAGACAGACAGACACACACATGCATGCGGCAGTCTTGGTTTGTGCTACAGCAGAGGAGTGTTTTGCAGGGAATGACAGAGGAGCTCAAGGTCTGGGAGGGGCGCATGTCCATTTGTGGACACAGTCCTGCAGAATCAAAAGTGATGTTTAGAAACAGCCACTGCCTCATAGAGGACAAAGTGTCATAGGAAGAAGACAAAAATTTTCCTTCCTTGCAATGCTTAAAGAAGGTCAGTGCATAGGATAGTTAAACTGTCTGTGGATTGTTCCCCTGTTACCAGGTGAATTACCATCATCTCCCCAGTAACTGCAGGTACTAGCAAGCAGTCTGTCGTTCCTGAAGGTACAAGAGAAACCTCTAAAACTTGGCCTGTGAAACATTTCAGTCTCACAATTAGGCCTTTGAAAGGCAAGAGCAATAAAAATTTCTGACTTTCAAAGCTCTTGATTTTTCTTTTAATAAGCAAAAAGGGTAACCTTCTCTGGCTTACTTTGAGGCACAGTTCTGGAGTTTTTCAGATGGATTACAGTGACGTGGTTTGTGGGCAGCTAAGAAAGATTAAAAGGACTTACTCATCCTACTGTGGATGAGTCTGCCACAGTCTCCCTGTGCAGAGATCAGTTACACCCACTGAGGTATCTTCAGGCAAAAGAAACATGTTATTATGTGAACAAAACCCTGAATTCCTGCAATGAGGCCCCAACAAGATCTGCCTTCAGATGTGGTGAGTGTAGTTGTCAGGGTATCATGTTCTGCTAGGAGAGATAAAATTTAGCATTTCACAGTCCAAAGAGAAGACTGATACTTTTTATGTTTATAAATCATAGGTAGTGTTCAGACTTGTATCCTTTTTAGAAAATGTTTTTTAAAAATTTAAGATCTTTGTACCAGTGACCTTTTCATGTTTGTGCTCAGTAAGCTGGAGACATCTTGAAAATGTTAGCATTTATAAAAACCTGGTTATCAGAGTAGCTGTGGTTAAGATTGTTGCACAGCTCCATTTCTGTTTGTCAAGTCTACATTCATATCCCTTCTGAGGGATGTTTATTACATGCTTTTACAGAATTCTCCCACAGAAGACAAAATGCAGGCTTATGTGGATGATAGGCAGAAGGAATGTATTTCTGTAGCTCGCTCACCAGTAAGAAGTTAGAACAATACAGTATTAATATGACTCACATTAAATGGGTATAAAGTTGGATAACTGAAGGTTATGAAATATGGTTTTGAATGAGGAGTAGTTACTCTGCTTAGGTCCTTTAGGGACTGGTTCTTGTCATTGCATTGCTATAAACTTTTGTCAACAACCTTGAAAGAAAACAGAAATCACAGCTTTCCCCTAATATTTATTAATTGTCCAGATTGTTGCCAATTAATGATTAAAATAGCTGTCCACTCAGAGTGATTTGGATTTCTTCTTAAGGTGGGCACAAACAATATTTATTTCAGTATGTATGTAAAGCAATACATCTAAGAACAGGGTGTGTGGTCAATGTTTAATAGTTTCCCTTACATTATCCCTGGAAACAATGACTTAAAAACCTTAGTCATTGTGGGTAGCTGAGACAAGCTCCCTGTAATGTAAAATGGCTGGAAGTGCTGATGATGTTCTTGGCTCCAGAAGCCGACATAGGGTAGTATCATTTAGTAACATAAATACATTGTCCCCGTGTTTATTAGTCAGATCTTCCAGTATAACATCTCACCATCTTGTATTCACAAATCAAGGAGGTTATTCAGAGAGGAAAACTGAACGTGATTGAAGATTTGGAAACACAGTGACCAGCTGTGAAGTGTAGTCTCTTTTAGGGAAGGTTTAGGAACTTAATTCTTTGCTGGCTTACCTGGGGAATAGAGGCATTTTAATCTATTGGTAAAAGATGAAGCAAAATCCAGTGGCTTAAAGTTGAAACTAGAAATATTCAGACTAAAAAAAAGGAAATAAAAATTTACAAATTGTAAAGGATGAGGTTAATGATTCATTGGAACATTTTATCAGAGCTTTTTGGTAGATTCTTCACTATGTCTAAACTAGGATTTGATACTTTCTAACAAGAAAGGCTCCATTTCAGTACTACTTCAAGGAAGTCTTGTAGGTTGTTTTATGCAGGAAGTCGGATTAAGATCCCAAAAGCACTATTGTGGTAATTTGATTTTTGAATACACACCACAGTGCCAAAAAGAAGCAAATGGTTGGTCACTTGATTTTTGTTGTCTCTTGTTAGATTTCAGTATATGATCTTTTGAGACATATTCATTGGATTTGGCAATACTGGCTTTTTAAACTGTGCCTAATCCTCTCTGATGAATTACACATTAACACTACTTTTTAGATTTGCAACTGATACATTAAAATGATTTTAAAGGAAAGAGTGTTTGCTATTATTACAGCTGTAAATAAGTTACAGATTGTCTCATATTCTGACCTTTGCAGTTATAACGGCACGTGTTTGAATGTCATTGTTAAAGAATTAACCTCCCTGTTTCCATGCTGTATTCTCCAGTGATTGTCAAATGGAAAAATCTCATCTTCAGTGCAGAGCAGAATATCAAGTGATGTCCGCTGTCCCATCCCCTATTACTTACCATAACCAGAACTGTGAAATCTCTAGAAGAGCTGATATCGCAATAAGCTTTTGTTATTTATGACTTTGCTTTTGTATCTAGTGATTTATCCTGTGTTGTAGGTTCCATCATAATGGTCTTCAACCTTCTATCCTCTGCCACAATCCGTGACAATCCTTCTTCTGTATTAACTGCTTCATATGAGGAAGTGGTACTTACTGAGGTGATCCACTGCTTTACACCATTGTTAAGCTATAATAGATAAATTTATGTTGGCAACGTAGTTACGATGATCTCAGTAAATACATTGCAGACAAAATATTTTTGACTTGCTAACAGTAGTGCAGTGTTGAAGATTGCATGAGGAGTTTTGAGAAGTCTCTACCACCAGAAGTCTTTAGGAACAGGCTAGATGAACCTCTCCCAGAAAGGAAATAATTATTGTTGACCCTGGTTGGAGCAGAGGAATGGAAATAGCCTTTGATGAGGTCCTTTCCAAGTATCTGTGACAGATTTTTAATTCCCTGTTTTCTTGTATGGTACAATCAGGAAAATAAGAGGGGAAAAGAAAAGGCTAAATTTCCATCTTAGATGTAAATTAAATTTCCGTCGTAACAAGAGCTAAGCTGGGCTTCCAGACCTGGAGTATGCTAAAGAACAGGAGGAAGTCTTGGAATCACAAAAGCAGGTAGCTTGGAAGGGACTTCCAGAGGTTTTGAGTCTAACCTCGTGCTCAAAGCAGGTCTGGTTAGGGCAGGTTGCTCAGGACCTTGTCCAGTCCATTTCTGTGTTATCTCTAAGGATAGAGATCCAACAGCCTCTCCTGGCTTCTATTCCAGTGTTTGTCCACTATCATGATAAAAGATATCTTCCTCTCATTGAGAAAGAATTTCCCATGCTCTAACTTGTGTCTGTTGTCTCCTGTCTTTCCACTGGGCACCTCTCAGAAGAGTGGCTTTGTCTTGTCTGTGCTCCTCCTGTAGGTAGCTGCAGACAGTAAGGTATCTCTTTTGCCTTTTCTTCTCTCGTGCATCATGTGCTTCAGCCCCTGACCATCTTGGTAACCCTCCACTGGACTTGTTCATGTAGGTCAATGCCTTTCTTGTACTGGGGGGCCCAAAACTGGGCAGAGTACTTCAGATGTGCTCTTACAAATACTGAATAGAGGAGGAAAAATCCCTTCCTTCAACCTGCTGGCTACGCACTTTCTGATACGGCTGAGGATGCTGTTGGCCTTACTGCAGAACACTGCTGAATCCTCTTCAGCTTGTTGTCTACCGGGACTCCCAGGGGTTTCTTTGTACAGAGCTGTTCTCTAGACAGCCAGTCACCAGCCTGTATCATTGCAAGGAATTACTCTGTCCCAGGGGCAGGAGTTGGCTGGGAGGCACAAATTGCTGCTCGGGCACCGGTCAGCAGGCAGTGAGCAATTGCATTGTGCATCACTTGGGTCTAATTTCTTTTTGTTATATTCCTTTTCGTTACTATTATTATTATTGTTACTATTATATTTAATTTTATTTTAGTTGTTAAACTATTCTTATCTCAACCCACGAGTTTTACTTTTTTTTTTTTCGATTCTTCTCTCCATCCCACTGGGAGGGGGGAAGAGTGAGCAAGCAGCTGTGTGGTGCTTAGTTAAACCATGACATGGTGGAAGTAGCTTCCAGGAGGATTTACTCCATAACCTTCTTGGGACGAAGGTGCAGTTGACAGGCCTGTGGTTAGCTGGATGCTCCTCCTTACAGGTGAAAGAAGCCTTTGCCCAAGCTATATTCCTAGGTTCATATCATGCCAGGTTTTTAAAAGTAATAGGTGCTTCATGGATTATAAACAGCACTTTGTTTACTCTCAGGTACCTACAGCCATAAGCTAGGGTAGATGAGTTCATTGCCATAATCTGAAAGGAATAACTGTCTAAGGAAAGGCATAATAAACCCCTTCAGCATTTGCCACCTTCTCTTTGTTTATTTGCAGAGCTGTATGTCTTGAAGTTCACTCTAAAATGAGTCTCTTCCAATTTTGTCTGAAAAGCATATAGATTTTCTGCACACAGCATGTGAAAACATTTTAAATCCTTAAACCTCCTTGAACTTAACAAATATCCAAAGCTCTGTCTGCCCATCTGTTTGAGACTTTTATGCTGTTGCCTGGTATGATAGTGTAGAAGCATCTCTTGAGTATAAACAGCTACCAGTAGCAACATCTCATTTGGACCTGTTGTGGCTTATGGTTTTCTTCCAGTTTCAGAGGAAAAATAGGTAATTTTTTTTACCTTTTAGTTTATGTTGATTCGCCAGGTTTGCTTGGTGGTGGCTTTAGGTCTTTTTCTTTCATTTTGGCTTAGTGTTTTTAGTGGTATTGGAGGATAGAGAGCCTCATCAATGTTCCTAGATTGTGAAAGAGATCTGAGCACATCTTTGCTGGCTTTGGAGTTCAGTGCAACAGTCCGCTTCCTTAGTACCCACTTATTCCTATATAAGTGTGAGGCGAGTTAAAATTGACACAATTACAAATTTATTCTGTAAATATAAGAAGGCTTCTGAGAAGCTGAGAGAATGAGAAAGAAGAGCCTTGAAACAACTGCAGTGGATTTGATTTTAGCTATTTCCTAGTATTGCACATAGTGTTGAAATTTCAATCTGAAAAAGCACTGAAAATGTGTTAGAAATGCTTTGAGAAATGAATAAGAGATAGAAGATAAGCACTGAAAACAACACAAGTAGTCACAACCTGCAATAATAGTATAGCTAATACGTTCGTCAGAACCAAGAGATGCATCTCACAACAAGAAAGTTACATTTTTGTAACTGACCCAGATCTCTTGAGAGAGGTATGGAAGAGTTGCATCTGGACCATGAACAGGGCCAGCTCAAGCTTGCCCCTTGAGGACTGCATGGCTCTCTGGCAGAGCAGCGGTGGCTGCGTTAGCTCTGTGTGTGTTGCCTGTTGTCACGCTGTGGTGTAACCATCAGCCGTAGAAAAGGTTTTACTTTGTCATCTTCCAAATGTGCTAGTCAGCTTTGACATAAAGTACAGGTTGTCACTTTGTGGTGATCCATCTGCCCGTTTTTTTCATCAAGCCAGCATTGTGGGAAGTCTGTCTCAGACTGTGGGAATAGCTGACGGATATTGCCTCTTTGCCATCTTTGTTCATGATCTGCATTCTTCCTACCTGCAGTAAATAAAACCCTCAGCTTCTCATGAAGAACCATGGGGGGAAGAGGGCAGACAAAAAGCAATTAGTGCGTAAGATTTTAATTGCTGTGTACCTCTGTCATTGCAAAAAAAAAAATAAGAAAACTACACAGCTAATTTGTTAAATTGTTCACACAGCGACAGGCTCCAAAAGAGACCATGGTGCTTTCTCTGGACTGCTTCTGTTCTGGATACATGGCATGATCTTTTGGAGCTTCAGCTGCACGGGGACTCCTGCTCCGTGTCCAGTCTCTCATGCCTCCCATCTATACTTCTACACACTATTGTTTTTAAATCTTGTAACCAGGTGTCCTATCCAGAAGTGGCTGAGCGAGTATCTGCCCCAGAAGAAGCTCCCTCCTTGCCCTTGGAAGAACATGGTTTAAAAAAATCTCGGGATGTATTTGGTTTAGATTTCGGCATAACAACAGTTAAACAACCACCTACAGCAGGCTCAGAGGTAAATAAAGAAACACTTGGAAGTGAAAAGGACTTCAAAAATGCAAATTAAATTTATTCCAGGAGAGAGAAATAAATTCCAGCCTTGTATATGCTTTTTCTCCTCCACTCCTTTTTTTTCTCTCCTTGAAATTTATCTTGAGCTATTTCAGCTTAAACTGTAATCTAAAAACCATTTAAGCTTTGACTCTGCATGTGCAAGTTCTAAATTGCATATAGAAAACTAGTGTTGACCCTTGAGTGGAAACTATTCATTTGATTTAATTTTACTTTTACATTGATAAAACTTAATTTATTAAGGGCTTCAAGTGAAGCTGAATGTATTCCCGGTGAGGTCAAAATTTAAATCAATGAGTTTACGTAGGGGTTTGCACAGGTTTAACTCAGTTTATTTTAAAGTATGTGGAATCAGTCCCAGAGATGATGCTCAGGGCTGTAATCTCAACTATTTGAATGATTGATTACTAGGCGCTCTAGCACAGGGAGAAGCAACACTAATGCACAGCTTTGTAAGCCAAATCAGAACCCTGATGAGCATCACAGGACAAACTCAATTCGTGCTGTCTAGACAGGATATGGAGTGAGTTTGAGCACAAGAAATGGAAAACTAAAAAAAAAAAAAAAAAAGACTTCTGGAATACTTGAATTTTGGAAATGACGGCTCAAACCATGCTGGCAATGTGGAAGGGTATACTGAAAGCAAAGCAAAGGTGACTGATGAGATCTGCTTTTGAAAGCAAAGATTCCAGCTTGAAAAGAGCCTCAGATTGCAAATCTCATTAAGCTTAAAGAGAAAACCTTCAACAGATGAAACAGGGCATTGTATCTCAGAGAGGGGTGCCAGCCCGGATCATCAGAAGTGTCAGGATTGAATCTAAAATTCTTTTTGTCAGGCTTTACTAATAAAGTAAGGAGATCATGCTGATTGAGAGGTAAGTATAGGATCTAGAGCTGACAAATACATTCAGGCTGACAGTGCATCTTAGTCTGTGATTTTTAGCATTCTCCTACGCACTGGGAGTGAGAAGAATGATAGCCCTTTGGATTTGCACATGACTATCTGGAGTTGCACCAGCAGAAACCCTTACTGAAATTACAGTTATTGCAAATCAAAACTATAGTTTTGCACAGATTATCTCACCTGCCAGACTCAAGTTATGTTTGCACAGTGCTGGCTTAAGGCAGGAGTTGTTACTATATCAGGAGGACTTGACCAGTAGGTATGCTGGTATGCCTTTATCGTTAAGCATACCTAACAAGCCTGGCTCTATGGTGTAATGGCTCTGTTTATCACTATAATCTTGAGTGCAGTTCTTGCCCTGTTATCTGGAATATTTACACTAAGGTACATCAGGGAAGGGTTGCCATCATCTGAAGAGAAGTGAAGGTGTGGGAGGAAGCGTCTGGTGGACCACAGAACTGGCAAAGCTCTTGCTCTCTGCTCATGAAAACAGCCCATCTCAGCTACCTCTACACAAACACATGTGGCTTAGGAGACAGGGGGAATTAGAAGGTCATGCACAGTTGCAGAGCCGTGACCCTGTTGGACATGGTGAGATAGCTTACATGACCAGAAAGGTTGGGAAGGTGAGGAGAAGCGGTTGTGCTCCATGGGAAGGAGTGCCTGGAGCTTTGCCTTGGGATGGGTGGTGAGCCAGTTGGGAGCTAATGGGTAAGGATCAAAGGATAGACCAACATGGATGACACTGGAGAGATTTTAGCTTCAAGTGAAACAGTAAGCAGCAGGAAGAGAGTGCTGACTTTTAGCAATTTAGGACATGGCGAAGTCTAAACAGAGTTTTGTGGGATTGTGAAGGGACAGTGGTCTACTACCAGCAGGACTTTGGAACTTGACAAGGTGAAACACTGGGAGAAAAGAGGGCAAGAGGAGATCTCAGGAAAACTGTCCAAAAAAACGCCCTGACAGATTCATAGCATGAAGTGTATGTTCATTACTTGGCAGCTCTTAAGCAGAAATCTGCACTTCTCCATACCGCATTCAGAGCCCTAGCAGCTGGACTTAGAATGCAGAAAGTACCAGAATAACCTTAAAATTTTACCGAGAGCAGCAGCTGAAAGATACCCTGCAAACTGTGCACATGCTGTTAGTCTACTGTAGTCTTTCTTTATGATCTCAGAAAATTAAAACAATTTCTTTGAGCTTCTTTGCCAGCTGTAAAATGAGGCTGACCAACACATTCCCATGTCACAAGCAGGATGTGGAACAGTTGATGAGACTGTGCTTGTAAAAGACGGAAATTAGGATAAATGTGTTATATTGCAAAACAGAGGCTTAGTTTCATGTTCACGCTACACTGTCTTTGTTTCTCTGAGAGCAGCAGTTCCTAATGGTAACCTTGGCTTATAGTGTTGTGAGCAAGGAGTCATTCACTGTATATTTGAGTGATAGATTTGTTGTCTAAGACAGTTCTAATAAACTGCAACTAGTAATAATCCTTTACTTGTGCAGATGGATGGAGTACAAATATGCAGACCATCAGGAGAATCCCTAGGAAAGCTGTAAGAGCAATCAGCAAACATGACCCCATTGAAAAGCTGAAAGAGCTGGAGATGCCTAGTGAAGGGAAGATGAGAGGTGAAGCATACATTTTGAAACGCAGGAACAGTTACTGCAGAAAGGAGGGAAAGAAGCTCTTTTCTGTGGTTCTGGTGGGTAGGACAAGAGGTGATGTGATTAATGCTGAAATTGCACCAAGGAAGGAGTAGCTTAAACAGGAAGAAACATGGTGCATCTTTTTCTACCTACACAATTATTTGTAGTAGAGTGATTGTGTGTTGAAAATTGGGGTTTCTGTACTCTCTCTTAGGCTCTGACAAGGGATTGTGATCCAGTGGCTGCAATCCTGTAGTGCCTTTCAAGTCTTAGACAGGTTTGCTCTATTGTAGACAGTGATTCTTGTCCCACCTTTGCATGAACTGACCTTCTTGGGGTTTTATCAAATCAGATTTGGCTGTGTGCACTAGTACAAGGGATGAGACTTTGCTCAGTAGTGAGTGTTGTGGTTTAACCCCAGCCAGCAACTGAGCACCATGCAGCCGCCCAGTCACTTCCCCCCCACCCAGTGGGATGGGGGAGAGAATCAGGGGGAAAAAAAGTAAAACTTGTGGGTTGAGATAAGAACAGTTTAATAGGACAGAAAGGAAGAAAATAATAATGATAATAATAATAAAATAACAATAATAGTAATAAAAGAATTGGAATATACAAAACAAGTGATGCACAGTGCAGTTGCTCGCCACTCACTGACTGATGCCCAGTTAGTTTCCAAGCAGTGATCCACACCCCCAAGGCCAACTCCTCCCAAGTTTATATACTGGGCATGACATCACTTGGTATGGAATACCCCTTTGGCCAGTTTGGGTCAGCTGTCCTGGCTGTGTCCCCTCCCAGCTTCTTGTGCCCCTTCAGCCTTCTTGCTGGCTGGGCATGAGAAGCTGAAAAATCCTTGACTTAGTATAAACACTACTTAGCTACAACTGAAAATATCAGTGTGTTATCAACATTCTTCTCATACTAAATCCAAAACATAACACATACCAGCTACTAGAAAGAAAATTAACTCCATCCCAGCCAAAATCAGGACAGCGAGGAAGACACAGATATATAAATATCTGCATAAAAGAAGCTCAGATTCATTTCTTCTGGTAGGTTATAAGCCACCTGAATTACCTCAGCCTTAGGCAGGGCAAACCACATGGTTTTGCCAGCACATGTCCTGTGAAATACAGGTCCATGGATGGTGAGCAGAGCGATGACTGTTCCCTCTGGTGTTTAAAATAAGACCACGTAACTCCAACCCTCCCGTGTTGGACTGCTGAATTTGGCATGCAGGGCATAGTTTTGTGTGTCTGTTTTTGTGAATTTCCTCGTGGACTCTTCCTCCGCAGCATCCCATGCTGGGAGGATTTCTGACCATCCGGGCTAGCAAAATAGATATTATTTCATGTCTGTTCCTTATAAACTCTACCTGGGTTGAGTGTATCCAGCAGCTGGATTTGGCAGCTTGGGAGGTCTCCCAACAAAAAATTCAAGATAGGGCAGGCTTTTGGCATCTGCTATTGGTGGATGAGGAACGCGGAGCCCAGCATATCTCTCCAGCTGTTTATGCTCCTGAGCTCTATTAACCTTTTTGCCCTGAATATTTTCTTCTTGAGGACCCAGCTGCCCTGGTTTGCACTGGGCCAGAGTTTTTCTTTGGCCAAAGCCTTGGTCCTGGGAGGGCAGAACGTTGTTATCCTTGAAGGTGGCATCGGTATCTCACTGTTTGGCCGGGTTGCCATCACCATGTGAGGGTTTGTGCTGGCTTGAACTCTGCTATTCTGATTCAGCAAGACAAATACCCTGAAACCCTCAGCTGCACAATGTTTTGATGAACTGTATATGGCCTTTCTTTTTCTGGGCTATCCTTTCATATTTTACATTTCTCTTACTACTCACTTTAAAAATGTGGTATGTATATTTAAAAAGTAGAGTTGTTGATTGCTTAAGTTATTAGTAAGTGGCAAAGTTCTGGTTCCTTGTCCACTCTGGTACCAACCATTACAAATTAAAAATCATTGTTACAACATTCCTTACAGATCGTTTGAGTTAAATATGATGCGACTAGCAAGTATGGTGTTACTTGTTTAGATATTCAGATGATTCATATTTCCTTTCTGGCATCAATTGTTAAAATGCTGTAAGTTTTTTTGATTGAAAAAAATGTGGTTGTTAAATACAATGGCTGCTTTTAAAAGCAAATACGAGAGAATATTGAGAATTATTTCAATTAAAAACAAAGCTAAAGTATTATTTTTTTAAAAAAAGAAGACAGGGAAAATTACCTGAATAAGTATAAACCAGGTGGCCTGCATTTGGTCTCTGGCAGAATAGTTTGGGGTTTTTTTGTTTTGGTTGGAGAGTTAGTTGTAAGGAAGATATTAAAAGACAGCTAATATCAGCCCATCTAGTTGTGTGGAAGTAGGTCTTGGCAAGCAAACTCCATATTTTGGGATGAGGTTGGAGGTCCAGTTGATAAAGGTCACTGATGTATTTTTAAACTACTATAATATGTTTGATTTTTTTCAGTCAGTACATCTTAATTAATGGGATTACTACTAAGAACAAATAGAGGCCATATAAAATAGATTATATTTGACAGTAATCTCATCCTCTTTTGGAGCGTTATCAAACAGGGGCCCAGCAGGAATGTACTAATAGATCAATATTATTCTATAATCTTCCCATCACAGTATTTATTAGCACCACCTTTAAAGTTTCTTTGATAAAGTATCCATGAAGTATGCTGGAGACAGAAGGTATCTTGTTTAGCCAAGATGGCTTGTTAAACTGGCACAGGCAAATGTGCATTTTAATGTGACCAAATCTGTGGTTTGTACATCTGAGAAAAAAAACCAAAAACCAGGTCCTAGTTATTGCATGGGGGATTGTATCCTTAAAAGCTGTAGTTTGAAGAAAAGAAAAAGTCATGGAAAGTCTGGTGAGTAACAAGCTAAATGAGACCGTTGTGTGATGCTGTGGTAAAAGGGATAAGTCAGTGGTAATGAAAAATGCCAGTCAGCATGGTTTCCTGGAAAATATGTCTCTCCAGATAAACATAATCTTGTTTCATGTCTGAGTTTACTTGAGTGGTGTCTATAAATATGTACAAGAAGAGAAGATTTCTTATACCAAGGGACTTTTTTTTCGTAGGCAAAGATTTAATGAGATTTGCTGCCTGGAAGACAAAACAAGCCTGATCAAACTAGGAAAAAAAAAAAAAAAAAGAAGTTACTATCACCACTTGAAGACTTTATATGAGTCATCTCAGTGAGATGTGCTAATCTGATCAGATACCTTTTGTGTAACCTCAGAAGAAACGGGTAAAAATGATGTGGTCTGTCCCGTGCAGGAGGGTCATGGCAGCTTTGACTTGCAGTGACTCCTTCCCGCTTCAAAAATCATCCAATTTTGCAATTCCAAGGTGAACTGTGTGTTGCATGGAATGGTGCGATCCCTCAGTCCTATAAATAGATGGGGCTTCATGCAGTGTGGAGTGGCTTTTTTTTCTGTGGACCTGGCATGATGGAGAAAGGAGACTTGACTCCGTGGTGCCAGCTCTGTAAATGTCTCCAACTTTGGGCTTCTGTGCAGAATCTGGCATTGTTGGAGGAGCTTGTTAGCCAGATGGTTCAGCCCCAGCAAGCTGTGGGGAAGGCGTGCATCTACAAGCCTGGAGTTCAATATCCTGCTGAGATAGATGTTCGTTTACCTTTCAAGTTCCCAGTAATATTCAGCACAAGCTCTGAGTTTGCATAGTGATCACATTTGCAGAATCTGTTTATTTCTAGAAGTGCATTTTATTTTTCTATGTAAAACTTAGTGCTGAGTCTGAGTTTGGTAAATGATATAATTTGTAACTATCATGATACGTAGAGCCCTATGTACGTACCATTCTGATTAGAAGGTGCAATGAATAGGTGTTTTTAAGTATGACTGGAAAGTATGTCCTAGATACACTAGGAAACAATCCTAAATAATAAATGTCAATCTTAGGATGCAAGCTTTCATGTCACTTCAGACTACATTGATTTTCCCTTCTCAATGTTGATCTCTTGCAAGTCCTTTTTCTTGGGAGAAAAAAAAAAGTCTTTTATTTATTTCCTCACCTATTTTGTCCTTTTCTTTCCCTAGTTACCCAGTGGGAGACTCTTCCATGCTGCAGCTGTTATCTCAGATGCTATGTACATCTTTGGTGGTACAGTGGACAATAACATTAGAAGTGGAGAAATGTACAGGTTCCAGGTAATTCACTGATAAATGTACTCAAACATCCACACAAATTCTGCATGAATCCTTCTGGCTCTGTCTCCAGACGCAGCAGAGTTTCTGGTTTGGCTCATCGTGAACTTGATGGCTTTCGTTTTGCATCCTTCCTGCAGGCAGCCTTTGCATTTCAGATTCAGCTGCCAAAGATTAATGTGTATATTTAAAAATCTCTTGAGAAATGTTATCTGGACAGACATTTTGGTAAGGCCAAGCTCTCCAGTGCCTTCTAAAGTCCTAACAGAGGTCATGACAACTTATTTTGACAAATTATTGAAAAATGTATCAGACAGGATTTGCCAGGATGATTAACTGAAAATTGACTGTTCCTCTTCATGTACTATCATGTTCAGGGTTCCTGGGCCAGAGCATTTTGTATTGGAGTTTTATCTTCGTGCAGCACTCCCACTTCCACCCCCGCAGTAACTATGGGAATTTTAAATTTTAAATTTCAAGATACTCACACCAGGTCAAATCCCTCCTTACACTCAAGGTTATTTTTATTGCGTGGGACCCTCAGACAAGTCCTGAGGGCAGGTGGGACTCCTAGCCACCAAATCCTGAAATCTGCAAGTTGTGGTGAGACATAATTCTTCCATGTTACTGTTATCTTTCATTACCCTCACCACAGAGGAAGCCCTTGCATGTGTTTGGTTTGCTTGTTATTTTCTGCTTTATATACTATACTGAGGTTGAGCTAATAAGAAAATCCAGTGCTAGTATATGTAACTACAGTGCTTTTGGATATAGCCATTTGAAATGAATTCTGTCTTCTGTGGGGTTTTATTTTTTTAGTTTTCTTGTTACCCTAAATGCACCCTACATGAAGATTATGGAAGGCTATGGGAAAACAGGCAGTTCAGTGACTTGGAGTTTGTTTTGGGAGAGGTGAGTAGAATTTATTGAAAAGCTGCCAACGGGGGTGTTACTGCATGTGTAGCATGTTTGCTGGGAAAAAGCAAATTGTACAATGATTGTGCCAGAAACCCTGGGAATGAAGTTTTAAGAGCAGCAACACTGGTGAAAATTATGTCTGTCTGGTTTAGTAAGTTACACTAATCCAGATGAATTTCTAAAGCTGCAAAGGAGAAGAAACTTCTAAACTGAGAAGATCTGTGCATTACTGAGACATAACCTGAATTTATCAGAGCACATTATATATAGTTGCAATATGAAAATGATACTAATGACCTTTGTACTCCGAGGTTCCAACTGCCTCCTGGAAAGAGTGGGTTAGGGGTTTGCAGATCCATGTGTCATTTCAAGACCCATTTTTAATTACTGAAATAAAATAGAATGAGAAAAAGCAGCACAGGGGAATGATTCTGTAGTAATGAAAACAATTACAAAATTTTAAAAAGAACATGTTTTCTGAAGAAAAACATGAGAAATTTGAACTTACCTGCATTCATTTTGCAAAAAAAAGTTATAAAACGCTTTGCAGAGATCAGATAACAGATCCTCAACAAGAGATGAAGTAGATTATGAAGAACAATAGCAAAAAAACACACTGTTGTTTTGAAAAGAGAAAATTAAACTGAAAATCAGATGCAACAATAAGAAGCAACGCCTGTGACACTGAACCTACGCAACAGCTTCCACTCAGTGAATGTAACAAAGACTTTCCAAATGGTGTTTGCCATTAGCCTTTAGGGAAAATAGATGTTGAATTTCATCTGTATGTGCAGAGCAGATGCAAGGTTGCCTTTGATTCTAACTTAAACTATAGGTATAGTAACCTGGAGTTCAGCCCAGGTTTTTACAACTTCTGCCATCTGCCACCATGACGTGATTTGGGAATAAAAGTTTAAAATGTATTCTTCCTTTGCCTTTGACAGAAGGAAGAACGAGTCCGAGGGCATACTGCAATTGTTACAGCTCGCTGCAAGTGGCTGAAAAAGAAAATCATACAGGCAAGGGAGAGGTTGAAACAGGTGAGTATTTTGGAAGAGTAATCTTATGGCAAGGTAGTGCTTATTCTGCCCAGTTTCGGAAATAATGTTGTCAGGAAAAAAATAGTATCTGCTGAGACAGATGTAGGACCAGAGCAGCATCTGATGCTAAGGTGCTCTTGAGCAAGTAAACTAAAGACAATAATTAGTATTAACATAGGCTAGTGTAACATGGAGGAGCCAAAGTTAATCCAGTTATCTGGATTTGGCGGTATGGTTCTTGGGAGCTCTCATAGCTGTCTAAGTTCTAATCTAAAACCCCTGAGGAGGTATGCGTACCCCTCCTTCTGGGGATGGTAAAAGCTGCATGTCATTGGGGATAGCCTGCCAGATTAGACAGATTAGAGGGAAGGCAGTGTTAAGGTTTTGAGGCTGGCTGTGTTCTCTTCACTTTAGTATTTCCTGACTTTTTCCAGAGTTGAAGGTCTGGTGCCTCTGGTTCATTGTCTATTAATTTTAACTGCTTACAGCTTTTCAGCAGCAAACACTTATTGCTCTTGAGGAAGTGGTAGCACACAACCTGCAGTAAGACATATGGATGCCTCATTGCCCCTTAGTTAATTGCTTTGTCGTCCCACAGCCCTCCATCTTCACTGGAAAAGGCTGTGGGGAAAGGCTGTCAAAGTGAAACTTGAAAGTAACAGACTGGCTTAAAATGCTTCTGTGCAGCACTTTGAGCTCTGACTTTGCAAGGCAGGGGTCTGTGGAACCTGTTCCTACATCTTCCTTCTCCAAGGAGAGATGATGTTCCTGCTGAGGGCAGAAATGTGAGCTCAGTGGAATTCATTCCTCCCTTTTTCTGAGTTCCTGCTTCTGAGCTTTATCCAGGAGCTCACATTTGTTGTGATCCACGTTTGTCACAGAATATGGAACAGTAAGTCTAAGGCATATGAATTCCTTGTTATCTTGAAGATAAAAGAGATCTTGGGTCTTGAAGAATGTGCAGTCATGAGAATGATCTTTCCTTTGGTTTGATAGTAATGTGTGTGAGCTAACACAGCCTTGTTGCCATGTTTGAGTGTTTTTTCACTCTCATTAGAAATCAAAGCAAGATATTGAAGACGAGGGACATGCGACATGTCAGAAGGATGGGATTGGTGGGAATGTCAAGTTGTGCCGCCTGCAGCCACTACTGCAAGTGCCCATCCGAGAGGCTGAGGCGCAACCCTTCGAGGTGCTCATGCAGTTTCTGTATACAGATAAAATAAAATACCCTCGCAAAGGTAGGACAGCAGGATAAAAAAAAAAATACTAGCGACTGGGGAGCAAACATTTATTTTGATACAGAGCAGGATCAAGCATTTGCAGATGATCAATCCTGCTCTAAGCTCTTAATTACTTACCTGAGATTTTAAAAAAAAGCAGATTTCTATCAAAGCATACTATCAGCGCTTTGTTTTTTCCTAATTCTTTTCAAACATCAAGGAAAAGTAGGTTCTTGATCATTCCAAAAGGTGTAAAAAAAACCAACCAAACAAACAAAAATTTCATAGTATTTTGAACATTACTGTAGCCTGCCTGGAAGGACCATGTATCCTGGGTTGGCTTATTTCCTTTTTCTGGTATTGTTTTGATCCGTTGCAAACTGAGCCCACACAGAAAGGCAGAGCAAGCCAGTATTTATCATCTCTTCAAAATGCCAATCCAAAGGAATGCCTCAAGAAAGGAAAAATCCATTTGATACATTCATTGAAGATCCCTGAGTTAAAAATACTTGTAGGCTGGGAGATAATAGCCAGAGATCTCTCAGCTCCCACACAGCAAATCTAACTCATGGCCATGTTTGAGTGATGAGGTCTGTTGGGCTGTGGGAGTCAGACTGGATACCCAGGGGGGACTCCAGCTGGTGGGGCTGAGGAAGCCGCAGCTGCGTGGCACAGTCAGGTAAAGTGAGGTACATCTATCCTAATGCTGAAAGCTTTGCCTCAGTTTCAGTCCAGGATCTTTCCTTTCTATAAAAGATAATTCTCAGGAAAATAATGATTTGTATGCAGCTGTCCCACAGCTTTCCCGGCGAGGTGGCCTGCCTGAGAGCAAGCCTAATTAATGGGGACAAGGGAGCCTTCTCATTGGTGTCTGCTGATATTGCCAGAGCCCGCTCTCAGCCGATTCACTGATCCTCAGCATGCTCACTTCAGGACAGGATCAGACCAAGGAAAGGATTATTATACTGAGCTCTTCCCTTTGTTACAGGCTTCTTAGGCAGCCAGCTACCCTTCCCCCAGCCCATCAAATGTTCTGCCTGCAGCTTACCCTTCTGCTGGGATCCTCCAATGGCCCTGTCCTGACCATTTGTATTCCTAGTTGCTCCTCTCAGTTCAGAGAGCAGCACCTTGGGGATCCATCCAGAGGCTGAGCTAATAGAATTGAGCATGCTTATCAAATGGGATTTTCTGATTAGACACAGGGAAGGCACGTGACATGCGAGAAGGCTTTTCTCTATCCAAAAAGTAGTTACAGCAGATGGCCAGAGATCTCCTGTGAGGAGAGCAAAGGCTGTGGAGGATTATTCCTTGAGTTGGTGTCCCTGTAGCCCCATTGCAGTGGCTGTGAGGGTTCCCACTGCCCCTCTCTTACTTCATTCCTCTGTTATAGACCAGCCTCAGATCTGTACGTGCACAAGCACGGAGTGCCTTCATAAGGGTCTGTCAAAATCAGGGAGCTGGTTGCTAATACTGCAAAAAACCCAAGGACTTCGACAGAGCTGTTAGCAGCACTTTGGAAAATTGGGCTGCTTCGGAGCTTGTCAGTGTTTTTAGAGACTTCACTTTGTTTTGAGGGTGTTAGAAAATAGTGATCCAGATTGTCACAAAATCTTTGTCCAAAAAATCTTTTGGGGTTGCTATTTCATGCCTCAATTTTGAAACTCCTTTTTTAGTATCAATTCAGATTTTGTCTAACCAGCAATGGAATTTTTTTCTCCATAACAATCTTCCAGTTGCTGCACATTCTACCATTCCAAATGCTCGGGTTGATGTAAAAAGAACCCTACTTTGAGAAGGCTTCCTCTTTTTGTTCTGTGAGCTCTCCAGCGTTTTTCTTTCTCGTAATTTCAGGTCATGTGCAGGATGTGTTACTTATTATGGATGTATACAAACTAGCCTTAAACTTCAAGCTCTCTCGACTCGAACAGCTCTGCCTTCAATATATTGAAGCATCTGTAGATCTGCAGAATGTGCTTATTGTGTGTGAAAATGCTAACAAGCTTCAGCTGGATCAGCTAAAGGTAATCACATTTTGCATACAGGGTAACTGATAAGAAATAAAAAAAGAATATTTATGTAATTAAAGTTTTGCAAAAGCTATCAGCTGTTGCAAATTCAGTTCTTTCCTATAATTATAGTTGCTTGAGTATATGTTAGTGTGGATTGTCCTGCAGTTGCTCATGAATATTATGTAGGTTTTTTTCACTAAGTGTTTGATATTTTTTGCATATCTGCCCTGCAGGATGTAAAGGGCAGAGTGACTTTGGCTCTTCATCAATTCACTCTCACTGTAGCAAGATGGAACCAGTCCATTTTCTGGTCCCAGTGTTTTATATGGAGACTGCAAACAGGTTCTTTCACCTGGTCTGATGAAAAAAATAAATTCTGTTCTCATGCCTTTGATCTGAAAAACACTCTACTGAAAAAAAAAAATGTTTTCGCGATTCTCCGTCTCTGTGTAGTGGGTCAAGGGCTTCTAGGCATTTGCTGAAAGTCATGGTAGAGTCAATACCCCCAGGCTTCAGACCAGGATTTACTGTGATGGTCTGGTTCCCACCAACAGCAGCCAGAGCCAGTTCTGCGTAAAGCTGCAGAGAAGACAATCCTCCACCCCAAGTCCAAGAGTCAGTGCAAGATCATGCAATGCCTGTTTGAGCAGCCTGTGCCCATCAGTTGGCCATATAGCTGACAATTGCAAGCAGAGGGAGGCTAGAGAAACCAGTATGCACCAGCACTTCCTCAGGCACTCTTTATGCACTAGATTTGGGCAAAGGAAAAGCATCCAGGAGGACAACAGCAGAGTCAGCAGCAAGTATGTAAATGCTGGCACAGCCTTTGGTGCGTAGGACCATGATGCCATTAGCTGCCCAGAAGCTCAAGCAAATATCTCAGCATTGTGGATCTAGTGCCAATAATTTCAGATTAGCCAGCTACCTCCACCTGCCTCAGCTACCACACAGGGGCTCTTCCACACAACTCCATTTGGTCAGGATCACCCTGAGTTGGCATCCTGTCTTCTCAAGTGCGTGTTAGTCCTCGTGGGTAGGTGCCATCTGCAGAAGGCTGCTCTTTCTGGCATCCCTAGTGACTGTTCAAAACATTTCACAGATGGGTCCTCAACAGATCCCTTTGGATCCCAGGTGAAATAACTTGCAGGAAATGGTCAGTAGTAATTATTCTTTGGGTGAATTTTTTACTCACCTTATGGTGAGCTGGTATAGATTATATTTTTTGCTTATTCAGGAGTCCTGAGGGAAAACCTTGGATCACACTGGCAAACAGCGTGCCGTTTTTTGTCACTTTAACTGTTTAGCATTAGGTCTGGTTCATTTGTCACCTTTCCACCACATTGATTTTTCTAGCAAGTTTGTCATACAAGAACCTACAAGAGCTCTTTCAGGCTGTTCGCAGCCTTTACAGAAAAGGTTAAGGCAGAATCCACACAAGGAAGTCCTGCAAAATATCTGTACTCTTAAAGGATAGTGTTAAGAGTTAAGGTCTCTTCACCCTTCTAATTAACTTCTGTATCTAATTGTATAAAGAATTATTATGAGATAGCAACCAATCTTGGTTAGCTCCGTGAGGTTTTTGGCATCTCCCGAGATTCCTGTTTTAGAAAGCTTCAGAGCAGCTAGATGGGAGACAATCTTTTCCTTGTTATTATTTCTTAGTCATGTTTTTCTAGATGCTTAGAATTGTCCTGAATTTCCTGTTCAAGTAGGAGCCTAAGTGGTCACCTAAAAAAGAGGTCATTGTTTGATAGTTTCAGCTGCAGGATCCAGGTGGAGGGTCATAAGAAAAGGATGGCTGTTTACATGTGTGACATGGTAACATTTATGTGATGCTGGAGGGTGACTTCATACAGTAAACCATAATTTTTTAATTAATATTGGGTTTTTTTAAGGAACATTGCCTGAACTTTGTGGTGAAGGAATCACATTTTAATCAGGTAATAATGATGAAGGAATTTGAGCATCTTTCTTCATCCCTCATAGTGGAGATTGTACGGAGAAAACAGCAACCTCCTGTTCGAACACATTCCGATCAGCCACTTGACATTGGTAACTTTTATGCTTTATAATTAGTTGTGCTATTTTTGCATTGCTAATGGTTTGTTTAGTCTAGCAAACAGCGTAGGAAGTAGACCACTGCAGACCACTGATTGTCCAGTTGGTATAACTGCACTTAGGCTGTTTCCCAGACTAAGACAGGGCATGCCCGTTCTGTATCCAGAGCTGGAATGGTACAAGATACCCAAACATCAAAAAATTGAAAGATGAACTTTGAAATTATGAGTGAATTTGGATCAGACTTGTGTGTGCTCTATTTTGCAGTTATTGTATATTTTAAAAGGTTAATTAAAATGTTGGATAAAAGAAGCCTTTATTGAGGATTTGGGAAAGCTTTTTCATGAAGAAACGAAATTTTATATTCCTGGTGGTTGGAAATAATGAAAAGAAAAGGGTGGGGAAAAGTCAGATTTCTTTATCTATAGAGAACACCTTTCAGCACAGCCACTGCCAGTGTTTGCTGTCAGCGGTTTGAAAGCAGAGCTGCCAGGTTTGTTCCTGGGATGGGCAGTAGGTAATGGATTGTGATGGGGAAGGATGAAGCTCATTTTGCTCCAGGATTATGAGGAAGGGCCTACCTCAAACTCACCTCAAGGGTCCCTAAGGCAAGAGGGGCTGGAGCTATGGCTTGGCCATATATTAGTTTGGTAGTACCTGCTCACCTGGAACTATCATGTCTTTAACTATTTCATTACCTTAACTTTCAGGAACATCTTTAATTCAGGACATGAAGGCTTACCTAGAAGGAGCCGGGACTGAATTCTGTGATATCATCCTTCTCTTAGATGGCCACCCACGGCCAGCCCATAAAGCAATCCTAGCAGCCCGCTCCAGGTGAGTTGCTGTTTACTAAAACTGTAACAAATACTGTATGTGTAAAATGTAGTGCTGTGCAATCTGTGGGTCAGCTTGCATTTTTTAGAAGGCAGGGAGGAACTTTGTATCCCCATGAAGTGTAAGATGCAGCTTTGCTCAATGAGTGTAATAAGCCTTTAAGCAACGGTGATTAAATATTTTTTGTCAATTTGATACCCAGCAGGGAAAGGTAGGAGGAAATTAAAACTGTAGAGATTCTCTAGAGGATGTGTAAGAAGCTGCACTGCAAGACAAAGAATTTGTAAAATCACAGGAAGGGAAAAAGGGTGTAAAACATAAGGCGGTTTCAGTGAAGTGGAAAGCAACAGATGTCCACTGAGGTCAGAAAGAGTCTTCTGATGGTGAACATCCATTTTGAATCACATGAAACTTGAATCTCTTTCTCACTTGCTGATATTTAAGACTGGGTATGAATAAGCGTAACAAAAAATGGTGCATAACAGAGACTAGATTGTTCCCATGCTTTGTTGCAGAGGCAAGTAGTTCACCCTTCTGAAGATGGGTACTATTATCCCTCCTCAGTATGTGGGTGAAGTGGGTTTCTCCTTCGCTTGTGTGTTCTGTGTACCTGCACCTTTGTGTTCTGCCAAACCTTAAGTGTTCACATCAAATTTCTATTTCAAATACTGTCACAATTTTTTTCCAGTCCCAGTAATAATATTCAGTATTAGTTACCGAGGTATTTTACCAGAAGCATTTCACAGCTCTTAAAACAGCCCTGCATGATTGGCAGCCTGTAGATACCAAGGAAATTCATAATGCTTTAAGCTCTCTACTGTGTCTTATGCAAATTAGATGAAAATCAAAGCACCATGTGTCCTAATTTTCTAGAAAAAGAGACAAATTTCAGGTAGTGCTGATGAAAATTGGGGGGATTATATTTGGAGTTCTCTCACAGGCAGACATATATGAAACAATAACTTAGCAGTGTTTTTGCCCAGGTTGTCACCTGAATTTGCTTCTTTGAAAGCTGCAGTGCTTAACAGCAGCCTTTGAACAATACTGCGTTAAACCATCTGTCTGCAGAATGTGTTAAATTAGTTTTATTTCCTTTTCCAGTTACTTTGAAGCCATGTTCCGTTCCTTTATGCCGGAAGATGGGCAAGTGAATATTTCTATAGGTGAAATGGTTCCCAGCAAGCAAGCATTTGAATCTATGCTTAGATACATTTATTATGGAGAAGTAAACATGCCTCCTGAAGACTCCCTGTATCCTTAAATCTAAAGTAATTGAAGCATCTGTCTAAAGTGTATGTACAGCAGCTCACCTTCCTTTTGCTCTAGATTGCCAGGCACAACTTGGGAGGATTATTGTCAGGGTCGCATTAACAGGCACTCCATTTTAACTTCTGTCATTGACCTGCATTTACAATCGGTGCCATTACCTTTGCTTTACCTTTTTTTCCTTAATGAGATTAATAGCTATCTCTTTGCTGCACCTTACTATTACGGCTTCTCCAACAACAGACTACAAGCCTATTGTAAGCAGAATTTAGAAATGAATGTCACAGTGGAGAATGTACTCCAGGTAACTGTCCTCAAGCACTTTGAGTAGTCGCTGGACTGAGATACAGGAAAGCCAAAGGGTCTAGTCAAGTGGGTACCCCTAGTGCCAGGTTCACTGAGTTGCTTCCAAACTGACATCCACTGAGACTGCACAAACCCTTTTAATAGTGGTCCTGTGTGGTTTAACACATAGGTAGGAGTGCAGCCTTCAGCAGCTTTGCTTCCTTATCTGCTTTTTGTGTCACTAGTGCTCCTGTGCTGAAGTGTTTAGCAGATATGGCTCAACTAGCCAACAGGATGTTCCTCTTGAACTCCTCATCCCCCATTGTAGACCAGTGTTTCTAAAGGTCTTTTTAAGATGTACCATGTGCCGCTGAGCACTCGTCTACCGGAGAAGGGTTTGGAGTTGTTTGTACCAGGGCAAACAGTGATGTGCAGGTGACATCAGTCTTGTTTTATCAGTAATGCTGACAGGATCTGGCAATGAAGTTTAAGCTAACAAAAAAATATTCTGTGATAAGAGGGCCTACAATGCCATCTACTAGGTAGGCAGACCAAATCCTCTGCAACACGAGCAGAATCATTTCTAGTGTTAACTGCTTTTGGCTCTTGCCAGTCTCACTGGGGCACGTCAGGGAACCTGGCTCTGAAACAGATCTGCAGTTTCCTACTGGTTATCTCCTGAGGACTCCATACATTTTAAATCCAAGGCTTATTTTTGAATAGTTCAGAAAAGATTCAGCTTTGTAATGAAAAATTGAGATGTTTCCCTAGCTCAGAGGAATTGCCTCCTCTGAGTCAGAACAGTGTTTGTGCACTGTACATCTGAGCTATGCAGAAGGAAAATCACATTGTTGCTTTTGCTCTAGATTTTAGAGGCAGCTGACAAGACCCAAGCCCTGGACATGAAGAGGCACTGCCTGCACATCATTGTTCACCAGTTCACCAAGGTTGGTTGCATCTTTTCTGGGGCTTTTGAGAGCTGCTGTCCTCTTTCACTGCGTTGGTTAAAGACACATTAATACAGGAATCCATTTCATTCTTTCTCATGTGAGACAGCTGAGAGCTGGCTGCGTGTTACTGACACTCACTGACAAGTCCGCTAGGCATACTTTTCACACCAAAAATAAAGACTAGAACAGCCTAGTCTGGAAATGTGAAGACCTTCCAAAACAGAAGTTACCCAGAATTGCTTCCATTTCCACTTGTTCCAGCTGCTAATTTTGTGCCATGCCATCGTTGGGTTCTCATGTGTATATCAAGATGTTTGTTATGTATTGCGGGCACAAATCTCTCTTTCACTAGCAGTTACGAATGTGCTGTTCAGATTTCTCTTGAAGTATTCTCTGTCATAGATGTTATATTGTCATGTGCTCAAAAGGTAAATTACCGTGTCCTGGCTGGGCTTTCTGTAGTTTCCATGTTTTGATATGTGGGATGATGCATTAATGATAGGAAAGGTCAAGAGCCTGATGTGCTGATATTTCTGTCCTCACTCAAGAGAACAAGGGTATTGTCGTTTAGTTGTTCCTATGAAATATGATCCCTCCATGAAAGTTTCCCAGCATGTCACCAGTTCATTGCACAACTTATTAGCATTGTTGAAATTGGTACGTAAATCATAGGAATTGGGATTTCTGGATGCTGCACACTGATTGATAATAATTCCCTAGTTAGTATTCAGGTAGCTCGCTCTCTTTATATATTTAAGCTCACAATTCTCCTGCTGCTGCCTATGGGTAAGGAAAGCACTGCTAAGTCCAGTTTGTATCTAGAGATGAGACAGAGGGAGGTATTTGGGTTCTTTATTAAATGCCTAAGTTGCCCAAGCATGATGCATTTTACATTCAGAAATAACTGAAAATGCATAAAAAGCTTTGAAAGTGGAGCTAGCATCCAGGAATCGCACTCCCAATGGATAGTCCCCAGCATGAGGTTACAGCCCCTGCCTTGATCTTAACGTATCTTCTTCTGGCCTCATGAATCCTGCAGAGTGGCCCAGCTTCAGCAGGGGATGGAGAATGGTCCCACTGCGGGTTACAGGATAGCCTGGTGGTTGGGACACCTCCTGGGGTTTGGGGTCAATGCATTGCAGTCCCCGAGAGCTGAAATCTCATGGTCTCAACTTCCCAGTGGAGGCCACAGGAAGACAAACAGGTTGGCACGATTCTCACCAGAACATACTGGGGGGAAATGAACATTGCAACATTTCAGAAAAAGAGATTTGAACTGGAGGGAGTTACTCAATTGTACTCCACTAACCAGAATATGTAGAAATGTTTTATATTTAAACTGTTGACTGTTAAAACAGTTTTCATCAAAATGTGGCTGGAAGACTGTCAAGCAGATGTGCACTAAGAAATCTTAATTATGCAATGTTTTTCTTTGGCCTGAGAGGTTTCAGTGTGTGATTTTTGGCCCAGCACTGGGTGACTCTATGTGTGGCTGGGCACAAATGCTTGCCATTCTGCTCCCTGGCAAGCCACAGGCTCTGAAGGGTGATTTGTTCTAGCTGCACAAGTCCGGTGGGTCATCAGGGCTTAGACAGGCCGGGTGTATGGCCGTTGGGATCTCCTGTTCTTCTAGTTTTGATTAATGCTGTTCTTGATTCGGACTGTTAAGGAGTTTTCCCCACAGTGAGAACATTAATTGAAGAGCTGTTCCCAGAGGTTCCTTAGTTTGGGCAATGTGTTTTTAGGCTTTTGTGTGTCAGTATTGTGCAAAAGCCCTAATAAAACTGCTGTTCTGAAGCATTCGTACTGACACCCTGATCTGTTCCTCCGCAGTGCGTGCCTTAGTGCAGGGGCAGGATTCCCACCAGTGTTATGGGGGTCTCTTTCCCTTCCAGTCCTCGCGGACCCTTATTTTGGGGTTATTACTTCAAGCACGTCCTGAGCTCTTTCTGAAAGTGTACTCAGCTATTTCTTTCCTGAGTTTCAAAATATGCTTGGGACATCTTTATTCTTTATCACAGTCAAGCTTCTTAGAATGAGGTGATGATATTTTATTAGATCAGTTAATACAGGTTGGGTAAGAGGACAGGCTTTTAGGCAGAGTCTGCCTTCAAGGCTGGGCATGTATGTTAATAACTAGAAAGAAGGATTACTGGCTCGTTACTATGAGGTTGTGGAGAAGGAAGGAATGTGTAGAGCTCCTTTTTGATAACAGTTGAGCTTCTGAACAGTCTAAGAGCATAAAGTTTGTTGTAGATTCTCATATATCTGACATGGTGATGATTTTTGTTGGCTAGTGCTCCAGTGACCTGCTTTGACTGCAGGAGGCATGCCAGCAAAATCAGCAGGGACACTAAGCACAACCCCTCCTTAGGAGCACACAGGAGTGAAGAGATCAGGTCCTAAGTTGTGTTCTCAGTAGAAACACACAGACTTCAAGTTCAGGGCTGTGCTGGTCCCCAACTTTGCTTTCAGGAGAGTGCTTAATTGGCATCCATTAGCAGTAGAGTTGTCAATATAAACAGTAATTACACTCCTTTCTCAGAGAGGCAGTGCTGGGGTCAGCATTTCTGCTGTTCTCCATTCCCATCCCCTCCATGCAGCAGTCTGAAATTGGGTTATAAGCGCAGGAAGTCATGACTGGAGGCCCCGTGGGCCATCCTCTGCAGCCCAGCTCCACGACTGTGATTTCACACCATACATGCCCAGCCTTTGACTTGCCTGACCTGCCTGTTTCACATGGGGTGGCAGGGGTAAAACAGTGATACATCAGCTATGATTTGGGGAGGGTTTTAATTTCTTTCTGTTTTTTCTGTTGTGTTTTTCTTTTCCTTGAAGGTCTCCAAGTTGCCAAATCTCCGCTCCCTAAGTCAGCTACTCCTTCTTGACATCATAGAGTCATTAGCTAACCACATATCAGACAAGCAGTGCGCAGAGCTGGGCTCAGACATATGACATGCTTTGGTAATCGAACTTCTCATTTGTTCCTCAAAAAAACTAGAATTTTACAGCTGCCTCTCTTTTTTACCATTCTACACTGAGCTGTTCAGAGTATCTACGCAATGTAACAGGCGGCCCAGAGAAGCATGGACAGCTGACTTGCTCTCCCGTGGATTTGCTCGGTTTGTACCTTTGTGGAGAAGGGTTTGGTCTCTGTTACGCAACTGTAAAATTGAAACCATTACAGGAAAGAATTTATTCCACATGGTTTGGGGAGTAACTAAGTTCAGAATCAAGCCCGTTATTACTTTTATACTGTAAAAGAAAGCAGTCATGAGTAAGAGAATCATTAATACTTTGAAACACAATAAAGAATACTATTTAAAGAACTTGAGCTGACACAGCCAGGGGCTGTAAGGAGAAGTCAGATAAAACAAAACTGGAAACAGAGAGCATGGTGTTTGCAGTGAGGCTGACCGTTGGACCAGAATGTAGTGACTTTTCAGAGACTCCATGGCATGGATTAAAAGATAAGCCCTCTTGCAACTGCCTGGATTGGTGGGCTGTGGGAAGTCCAGACCTGTGCTCTGCAGCAGGTCAGACTAGAAGATTACAGGGTCCTTTCTGACCATCAAATCCATTAATCCTGTCTTGCTAAGCTTTTCTAAATCAATTTATTAATAAAGAGTTAACATCTTCTCCTGGCATTTCATGATTGACTTGGCTTTCATTTTGGAAAAAATTAAGCAAGAAGAGCTCCGAGCTTGATGAAGGTCACTTTGTTAAAAATAAGTGTGCTACATCTTGTTACTAATTTTATGCTGAAGTGTCTTCGTTAGTCATTGCCTTTGCAGGAAGGTGAATGAAGGCAGAGCGCCCTTCCCAGCCAGTTCAGAAGCAGCTGCTGTTCCCTCCGGGTTGCAGCTCCCCAGCTCCCCGCTGCGCTGGATGCTTCCCACACTGCAGAGGGGAGAGGAGCTTTACCTCTCGCTGGCTGCTGAATGATGCAGCTTGGTTGGGGAGCATCAGAGATCAGCTGGTGTTCGTGAAGTATCAGAACTGCTCCCCAGTCCTGCTGAGAGCCACCAAGGCAGCCCAGAGGAGAGAGTGACACAGAAGCTGAGAATCAAAATCTTGTCCTGCCTTAAGCTGCACTGGTTCGCAGAGGTGAAGCAGAAGGCAGTGCTGATGTGGTGCTGCTTTCTGCTTGGCTCTCAGGAATGGCAAGAGCTGGCTTGAGCTGGAGCCGTGGAAGATCCTTCCTGAGAAGCACAGCTGCCCAGCTCCTGTGTTTCCAGTCTTGCGGCCATAATTTTTAATTCAGGCCAGTAAAGTGTTCCTGGTGCAGTACGAGTTGTGAGCTCCTGTTCAGCATCCTGTAGCATGGCATGCATGTGCATGCTTCAGTATGCTGAGGGCCTTGCAGTCTCTGTGAAACGGAGAATCTGTGATTTCATTTAATACAAGGGAGGTGCTTTAGGGACCACTCGATCTGTCTTGCAGCTGATGGCTTGCTCAGGTGAGTCAGACCAGAGGTGGCAGAGGCATCAGAGCCAAGGGCTCATTTTCAACCAGAGGGATTATTTCCAGATGCCTCACAGGTAATGAAGTCTCTTGTTGGAGGTCATGTTAATTGTACCAACAGTCTGCACGTTCCCTGGGAAACCAGAAGATCTGCAAATGGAGAAAGTTTATACGCTACAACTTGTAAGAATACTACAAGTTATTTTCAGCAATGCTGAATCCGCTAGAGGACACCCATTTCCCAAACATGTGCAGCCTTGTTCCCAGTAAGGAAGAACAGCCTGATTGCAACCATGCCATAACCAGCCCCTTTGACTCCATTTTCTCGAACTGTTTGGTGTTTGGAGCTTACCCCTGAGCCCATCTGCAAGGGAGTGTGCAGCCTCTGTACCCTCTGAGCTGGGGCACTGTGGGCGTCCTTGCTTTGGAGATGGTTTTGGCTTAGTCCCGGCTCTAGTGACCGTAGTGCTCGGTCAGAGTTGCATTGCGTCAGTGAGATTTATTGTCTGAAAAATTGCGGTCTATGGCACTGTTACGTTGTCATGATTTGCCTCTGGGCTGCTGTTGTGCAGTGTGCTAGGACTGTGCACCCCTCCAAGAGAGGAGACAGGGACCTGTCCAGCAGGGGCCTGAGCTGTCCCCACCCTGCACTTGGGAGCACAGTGGGGGCTGTGGTGGGTCCCTGTGCGGTTTGGCCCTGCGGGCCTGGGCTGGGTCTCGGGAGAAGGAGGGAAGAGAAGTGCCAGGGCTGTTCGGGGGGAAATGGGCCAGGCCTATAGGGTCAGGTGGATGCAGGGTCCAAAAGGGACAGCCTTGCCAGCCCCATAGGGCACCCCTGGGTTTCCTAAGGGATCACAGGACTGGAGGACTGGCAGTTGCAGCTGGTGTTGGAGGAGCTACTGCCACAGACCTGGCAGCAGGGCCAGCACATGCAGTGGGGTTTATTTGAGCTTTCTGAGGCCATTGGGTGTTCTCGTTATTGCCACTTCAGAGCATCCTTTTGGGACGGTGGCCTCGGGGGCCTTTATGGCCAGCAGGTTACTGGCGTTATTGGTGTTAGTGCAGCCCTGGGGCAGTTTTGTACTGGAATTTTGGGGAGCATGCTCATATTCCTGCATTTGGTAAACAGTAAGTAACTGTGGCTGTCTAGCTTTGTCTTACTCCTACAGTCTCCGCCATATGTAGGCCACACTGGATCTTTAAAGCCCTCAAGTCATGCTTTACTTGCACCATTGTCCACACTCTGGGATTTATCCCAGCAAACTGCAAAGAGCAGGTCCCAGTAAGCGCACGGCATCACCTCCGTGCCTGTTCGGGCTTGTGGCATTTGCTGTCAGTACCTGGCTGCTCACCAGAGCAGGGGGTTGATTTCCCAATTGAAGATGCCTAGCTAAAAGCCTGTCAGGCTGTGCAGGGGGCAGAGACCCCCCATCCATGATGCTGCTGTTCAGAAATCTGTTGTCCCTGTGTTTTAGGTCCAGGTTTACAAGATGGCCTTAGCCCCCCAATGGCTGCTCCCACCAGGCACGGGTTTCCCCAGGGACTGTGCAGCCGGGTGCCTTCACCTCATCCTGCCTGCACGGAGCTGGGGGCAGGCATGGGAGCCCACACAATGCTGCTGGTTTGGTGGCAGCTCTCTGTTGGGGCTTGGCATGCTGCCTGCCCTGCTGCAGAGCACTGCCCCCCCCCCGCCAGGAGAGGGACTGCTGGTGGGAGAGCAGGAATGCACCCCTTTCCCCGACTCCAAAGTGAGCCCCCAGTGTGATGGAGGGGTGGGGGGGTAGACACCTTGGTGTGTGAAGAGGGAGGAGCGACCTGCGCATCACAGACCAGGGCTGGCAGAGTGCCCTCCTGGGGCACCAGCCTGGTTCCTGGGCAAGACAGGGAGTCACGCTAAGGCTGCCCATGGATTACTGAGAACAGGAAAAGCACAAAGAGAAAAAAAATTACAAACTTTAATAAGGAAATGTGTGCAGTGAGGGAGAAAGCACTGAGGTCCTGCCAGAGGGAAAGCTGGTGGAGGCAGCAGAGCCCAGGCTGCACTAGTCCTCCACCACCTCCAAGCCCAGGATCTTCTTGATGTAGTTCTGGACATTGACATGGAGCTGGGGGGCCGTAGCAGAGAAGGTCTCCATGGCCAGGGCCTGGGCAGACTCTGACCCAGCCCACATGGCACGGTAGAGGGGCAGAGTGTACTTCTGCTTCCCCTGCAGAGACAGAGCAGGGTTACATCCCCAGCCTCCTCCCCAGCTCCAGTGGGGTGAAGCCCCAGGAGCCCCACATCTCCTCGCAGGGCACAACACCTCCAGCATCGCCCTGCTCTTGGCCAGGGAGAGAGCACAAAGGGGACACAGTGGAAAATGCCACCATGGGCAGCCCTTGGGACTATGGCACCTGGAGAGGGGAGAAGACCTTGACCTTGGAGAATGAGTGGGCTCATGAGAAGTTCTTGAAGTTCAACAAGGCCAAGTGCAATCCCACTCTCAGTACAGGCTGGGGCATGGACGGATTGAGAGCAGCCCTGTGGAGAAGGCTTTGGGGTACCGGTGGGTGACTAATTGGACACGAGCCAGCAATGTGCACTCGCAGCCCAGAAAGCCAACCATATCCTGGGCTGCATCAGAAGAATCGTGGCCAGCAGGTTGAGGGAGGTGATTCTGTCCCTCTACTCTGCTCTCCTGAGCCCCCAACCTGGAGCACTGCATCCAGCTCTGGGGCCCCCGGCACAAGACAAGATATGGACTTGTTGGAGCAGGTCCAGAGGAGGCCATGGAAATGGGCAGAGGGCTGGAACACCTCTGCTATGGAGAGAGGCTGAGAGAGTTGGCATTGTTCAGCCTGGAAAAGTAAAGGCTCCAGGGAGACCTTACTGCAGCCTTTCCATATATAAAGGAGCTTATAAGAAAGATGAAGAGAGACCTTTTACCAAGGCCTGTAGTGACGAGACAAGGGAGGAGGTTTAAACTGATAGAATGTGGGTTTGGGTTTAGATTAGACATAGGGAAGAAATATTGTACAATGAGGTTGGTGAGGCACTGGAATAGGTTGCCCAGAGAGGTTGTGGATGCCCCATCCCTGAAAGTGTTCAAGGTCAGGTTGGATGGGGCTTTGAGGAACCTGATCTAGCAGAAGATGTCCCTGCCCATGGCGGGGGGGGTGGGCTAGATGATATCTGAAGGTCCCTTCCAACCCAAACCTTCTGTAGGTCTATCAAGAGCAAGGATCAACCCCTGGCCCTCTGGCATGGAAGGTCCTGTGCCCCATGCCAGTCTCTCCCCCAATGGCACACTGCTGGGCGCAGCCACCACTGTACAGGGACCAACCTGGCTGTGGAGGAAGTCCTTGACTTTGCTGTACTCGGCCTCAAGGTTGTTCTTGAGGACGATCTGGCACCAGCGGAGTCGCAGCTCAGCGTTCTGGGCCTTGGAGATCTTTGGGTACATCTTGCTCAGCCTTTCCACATTGCCTGCGAGAGGGGGGATCGTCGCCATCTCCGCAGGGACTCTCCCTCCAGCTCCCAGCCTGCGCTCTGAGGGGACCCTGTGAGCCCATCCTGGCTGTGCTGCAAATCCTCTGGGATGCTCCCAGCCTCGGGCCAGCCCTGGACCCTCCCCTAGCCTTCCAGCACCCCCAGCTCTGGGAGCATCCGAGGCACTCGCTGGCTCTGGGCAGGAGGGTGCTCATGTTGGGCCTCCTGGGGCCAGGCAGACCTGCAGAGCCACATGCCCAGTGGCTTGGGATGCCAGCACGAAGGGTGGGGAGGTCCCTCAGCAAAGACTGCCAAGGAAAGGTGAGGTGACATGGGGAGGTAACAGCCCAGCTGAGCCAGCCTGGGGACAGCAGGACTCCTCCCTGCCACTGCGTGTCCCCATACATCCAGGGACACAATTCTTCTGGCTCTCCACCCTACCACCACACTGGTCGAGGCTTCCCAGACACCAGGAACTGCACTGCTGGACTGCAGTGGAGATGGGCTGATGGCCATGCACACCTGCATCCCGCTGATGTGTCCTCACATCCCCAGCAAACTGGCTGGACCGGGGCATGTCACCCTGTGTCTCCTCTGAGCACCAGAGCCCCAGGAAGTGACCTGGCCCTCACCTTCTGGCAGGGGAGATTTCTGCAGGACCTGATCCAGGAAGTAGACCAGCTGGTACGTCCTCCAGACCGTGATGTCCACGGCTTCAATCGCCTCCATGTTCAAGCCATCAGCTGCCCAGAGCTCTGCCAGCTCATCTGCTGGCTTCATCAGCTGCTCCCCCGGTGAGAGGTCGGGCAGGAAGGGGGGCCAGCCCGGTGTGTTCAGCCAGCGGTCAAACTCAAAGCCTGCAGGGAGGAAGGGAAGGAGAGCTGGGACAGGTTTTCTGAACCCCACACTGGGTGCTGCTGCCCAGACATCCCACTGCTTTCTCTGAGAGCATCCCCAGCACCAGCAAATCTGCCCAGGGATGGTGACAAGTAAAGACTTAACAGGGTGAGGCCGCTGAGCCATCCCGGGCTCCATGTGTGCTTGTGCACTAACAGCCCCGCCACTGCCAGCAAGATGAACCAGCTCCAGCAGGAAAAGCTCCTGCCAAGCCTGCACCTCTGTAGCAAGGCTAAGCTGAGCCTGAGGCACTGGCTGAGCCCCATCCCAGTGCTCGCCAGTGGATCCACCGGCAAATGCTCACATCTTGGTGCTAGAGTCACCAGGCTGAGCTGTCGGTGGGGAAACCCCATGAAACAGCACCTGAGCACAGAGCACAGACTGGATTTGTATGAAAAAAAAATCAGGCTGAGCGGGTGCACGCCTGAGCCCAGGTTAGTGCCTGATCCCAGGCTGGCCAGCGCTGTGCCTCCTCCATCAGAGCTGAGGCCAGTAGCAGCAGTCTCCAATAAAACACACAAAATAATGTGCACAGGGTCTGCAGGGGACTCGGGACAGGTCCAATGCCCATGGGGTGCTGGTTTGCAAAGTGGCACCACCCCAGTCCCCTGGCCAAGAAGGCACCATGCTGACCTGGGATGGAGTCCACGCCTTTCTCCTTCAGCTCGGGGAAGTACTCCAGGAAGAAACCAAGGGCGTCATCCGCTGTGATGCTCTGGAACTTGAACCGGTTCACATAGGCCTGCAGAGACGGCCAGGGCGTGATGCTGCACGCGCTCACCCCTGACACATGCTCCGTCTCATGGGGGCTTAGCGTTGCTGAGCCCACACCAGCCCCCGTTCTGCCCCCAGGGGCTGCCCAGCCCCCTGCATCCCCTGGGACACCCCTGAGCATTGCCACCATCTGCTGCCAGTGCAATGCCAAGCTCTGCCCTCATCTCTTTCCCCCCGTGAACATCTCTACTTCCCATCTCCTCTTCCTCTCCCCAGTGACCCTGTTCAGCCCGTCCTTCCCCGGGTCCTGCTGTGCTCCAGCCTCCTGCCGTGGGGTTTTGTATGACTTGGCAGGTCCACCTGGTACCTCCTTGTACCAACCTGGAGGAAGGCATCGAACTTGCTCTGGTCCCCCACGAGATGGGCTAAGTAGCTCACGAAGCAGTACCCCTTCTCGTAGGGCGTTTCATTGTACGTGTCATCCGGATTGACACCTAGAAAAAGGGAAAACCCTCAGAAATCATCTGCCCATCTGCAAAACAAAACAGCCCTCGTGTGTGCCGAGATGTC
This sequence comes from Haliaeetus leucocephalus, assembly GCF_000737465.1. Lineage (NCBI taxonomy): Eukaryota > Metazoa > Chordata > Aves > Accipitriformes > Accipitridae > Haliaeetus > Haliaeetus leucocephalus. The sequence goes on from NW_010973436.1 coordinate 693,232, forward strand.
CACTTTCTGTGCTGGGTGCAAGCCTGTCACATACCCCTGGAGCCATTGCCTCACTCGGGTCCCACCACCAGCACCGGCTTTACTGCAAGCCATGAAACAAACACCCAGCTGGCTGCAGGAGGATGGGGACACCCCACAGACCTGGCTCGATGATCACCCGCAGCTTGTTGAGCGGATGGTCCTCCCCGGTGTTGTCCATGTGCTGGCGCAGGAGAGCTCTTCCCGTTGCAGCCTCCAGGCAGGTGTATGCTGAACCTGGGCAGAGACAAGCAGGAGGCGTTAGGAGACCACAACCAGACCCCTGTGCGCTTCGAGCGCAACGGGTGCTGCTACAGGAGGGAAACAGCATTAGCTTATGAGCTGGGAGAGGAGGAAACCAATAAACAAGGCATTGGGATGGTGGAATTGCAGGGAAGCATGGCAACCCAGACCTCGGTTAGCAAGAGGCTTTTAGAGCCATTTAAATTTATCTGATTGCAGCAAATTGCGCCGGGAGCACCTGAGCTGCTGGATGTGACCGTGTGTCCAGAGGGGAGCTCAGGCCAGCTTGGATCAGCTCCCCGAGGGAGCTGCAGGAACAAGAGGAAGGTGAGGCTGGGCAAGATCGCAGCGCCCACATCCCTAGCACGGGTCTGCGGGGGCTCCATCCATCTCTCAGAGCGAAGGCAGTTCTGTTGCTAACACGAAACCCCTGGGGCGTTGCAGGCTGCTGCTCTTCACCTCTTCCAAGATGCAGGGCAGGCTCTGGCCCCGCACGCAGCGCTTGGAGGGATGCGCTGAGCCGCAGCACATGGACCCTGGACCAGCACAGGTCCTGCCTGCAATGGCATGGCCGCACATGGGGACTCGGCACCCCGTGGCTGCGCAAGGCCACGCACCGTAGACCTCGGTGGAAATGCGCCTCTGAGCGTACATGGTGAAGCCTTCGTTCAGCCAAAACTCGCCCCACGTGGCGTTGGTGACCAGGTTGCCAAACCAGCTGTGGGAGATCTCGTGGATGATGACGTCCACCAACGAGCGGTCCCCAGCCAGCAGGCAGGGCGTCACAAAGGTGAGGCAGGGATTCTCCATCCCACCGAAGGGGAAGGAGGGCGGCATGAACAGGATGTCGTACCTGCCAGGGAAGAGCAGATGGCTTGGGTTGGACCCACCTCCTCCTGCGGACACGGCTGGGGACAGAGGGATGCTCCCTCCCTGGCCCCAGGGAGCAAAGTCCTTTGGGAACAGGAGGCCGTACCTGCCCCAAACATAAGGTCCAAAGAGCTTCTCTCCAACTGCCAGGAACTCCTCAATCACCCCATCGTACTCCTTCTTCGCAGCCTCGATCAGGCAGGGCTCGGCCCAGACATGGCTCCTGGCCAAGTGTGTAGAAGAGGAAGCTTTAACCATTAGCAGACTTTTACCCTATTGCTTCATCAGACAAGAACCGCACTGTTTATTCCACAGCAAAATAAAAGTCTGCTGATAAAGGAAGCTAATGAGAGTGCAAACTGCTGTAATCTCTTTCCTTGTCTGAATGTCAGAGGGCTTTTATATGGCTAGTGTGACAGCCAGGAATCCAAACAAACCACTGGCCTTGGGAAGAGACATGGGACCCTCCGTAACGGGGACCCGCTGCTCTCATTCATGTGCATGGGGGTGAAACAAGCAGAGCCAGGGACACCCTCGAAGGCGAGGGGACCCAGCACCGAGGTTCCGCCTCACTCTCAAGAGCAAGAAGCATCCTCATCCGGCAGAGCCCGTGGTCTGATGACGCAGCACCACAGGCACAGCAGAGGGGGAACTGACCGGGACATGCTTATGGTCGGCGTCTCCGCATCTGCCCGCTCTCCAGAGCCCAGCGGTGCAGGAAGAGGCAGCAGGCAGCTGCCACAGGGACAGCACGGCACAGGAGCTTCACCATGTGGCTCCCACAGCCAGGGCTTAACGCTCGGGTCTCCTCCAGAGCCGCTTACCTTGGGCCAACCTCAGCAGACACAATGTCCCCAACAGCCAGAGCGATCAGGTAGGAGGGGATCGGCTGGGACATCTTGAAGATGAAGGTGTTATTGTCTTGCTTCTCCCAGCTCGTGGCACTCATCACAGCTGTGAAACCCTCGGGGACCTGAACACGTAGATAAAAACATCTATTATATCTGTAACGTACAGAGCAGGACATCAGCTAACCCAGCCAGGGACGCCACAATGTCTGATGGCAAACACGTCCCAGCACTCTGAAGGTGGCCCGGTCTGTGGGCACTGCAACTTTTGAGGCGCAGAGCAGGGCAGTAGCACCCCGAGCTCCAGCTTGGGATCACAGCTGCATCCCTGCGACAGCATCACTCGGCACTTGCGCTCAAACACTGGCTGGGTGCAAACACCGGGACAGCCGGACCTGCCGTGCAAGGTGCCAGTGAGATAAAGAAATGCTGGAGCTGCAGGTGCTGTGAAAGGGCAGAGGATGTGGATCCTTCAGCTGCCGCCTCTCCTCCCATTTCTTACACAACAACTTGTTTTTCCTGTTCTCAAGCCAAAGTAGAAGCCATGGCCAATCTGTCAGCCTAGCCTGAGCCCTGGGAGACTGATCTGGTCTCTCTTCTTCTAAACGCGGGGCGAGCCCCCTCCGTGCCGTGGGGAATATGGTTTTCTTGGTACAGAGCATCACACCGGGGCTCTGCGACAGCTGGGCCCTGTGCTCACCTGTTGCAGGGACACGCAGCTGAAGCTTTAAGGGCAGAAATTAGAGCAAGAGACAAAATAAATAAATAAATTCCAGCATCACCAGCCAATGCCACCGCATGCCATCAGCCTTGGCTTGGTGTCACCCTGATAAGCAGCTTCCCTCGCCTGTGGCAACCCGGCATGCCAGGGCAGCCCAGTGCTGGTACCACTGCACGACTGCCTGCACACAAGGAGGGAATTTGGATTATTTAGTCCCATTTTTGTACTAAGCCTGGGGACCAGTGGCTGCTCCTTCCATCCTGGAAGCCTGGCAGCCCCAGCACCGCCACCAGGACATGGTGCCACCTGGTGTCACCCCCTTCTCCAGCTGTGTCCCCCCAAACTTGGCTCATCCCAGTCGTCCTCCTGCTACTACACACGCCAAGAGCAGGCATCCTGCTGCCCTCAGACTGCTGTGGGGCAAAAATAGTTTTTTTCTGTGATAATTCGAGGAATTACTTTGACAAATGCAGCAGCAGGAGGAGAGCAGAGAGGTTTAAACACCAAGCTGGTCCCAACAGTTAGCTGATATTTTGGCATCAAGCATCGATTATTTCGGCCACCTCCCCCTGGGAAAGAAGAGCTTTCAGCAGGCCGGCCGGCTCGTGCACCCGCTCGCAGGCCATCACACGAAGCGGCGCCCAGCACGCGTGGCTGGGGAGAAGCGAGAGGACCACTGGGGTCTGCTTGTATTCATCTAAAGATGAATGTGAGAGAAAAATAGGAGCGTAAATGAATTATTTCTCAAGAGCCTTATCCGCTGGGGGCCTGTGGTGGAGGATTTGAAGGCGGCGTGACAAGTGTCACGGAGGCCCGGGCAGCGGGGCCGCTGAGGCGATGGCCCAACGTTTGAGCTGGCAGCTTCCCCGCAAGCAAACCCTGCAAACGGGCAGGGGGTTTTGCTCCCGCTAGGCGCGAGGGGGGCGGCTGGCTCTGCGCCCCCACCCGCTCCCGGGGGCACCACTTACCTGCACCATGGCCGAATAGGTGCATTTGACCGAGGGGGTGTCGAAGCCAGGGAAGAAGGACCTGTTGAGGACAGCCTGGCCTTGCGTGTACATGTAGGGCTTCTGCTTCCCCGCCGTCTGCTCGGGAGTGAGCCAGCACACCTGGGGGG
>NW_010973436.1:697058-697313 GCF_000737465.1 Haliaeetus leucocephalus
GGGGGGGGGGGAAGGGGGAGACCCCCGGGTGAGGGAGCCGCTCGCCCACCCGTGCTCTCCGTGGGCTCTGTCCGCCCCGGGCCCCGGGCCCCCGGCTCACCCCGGGCCCCTCGCCCGCCTCGTAGTCGATCTCGAGGGTGAGGAGCTGCCCGGCGCTCAGGGGCCCGGGCAGGGCGACGTGCAGGGCGCTGCCGTAGCTGGCGAAGGGGCGGCTCTCGACGGGCAGCGGCTCCCCGGGGGGGGTCCCGGGGGGGG
>NW_010973436.1:698428-705835 GCF_000737465.1 Haliaeetus leucocephalus
GAGCGGGGGGTGATGGGGGACGTCCTGCGGGGACCTGGAAGGCACAGGGGACCCCCCCGGCGAAGACCGGCGGTGATGGGGGACGTCCTGCGGGGACCTGGAAGGCACAGGGGACCCCCCCGGCGAAGACCGGCGGTGATGGGGGACATCCCGACGGGGCTCGGTGGTGACATGGGGGACATCCCGGTGGGGCCGGGGTGATGGGGGACATCCTGCCGGGACCGGCGGTGACAGAGGGGGCGTGCTGGTGGGGATCGGTGGTGATGGGGGACGCCCCGTCGGGGACCGGGGAGAGACGGGGGGCACCCTGCTGGGGAGGGCAGATGAAGTGGGGCACCAAGTTGATGGGGTTGTACTGCGGGGACCAGCGGTGGCAGAGGGGACACCTTGGCGGGGACTGGGGGTGACGGGCAGCAGCTGTGCGGGTTGGCACTGCCTGACCCTCGGGGAAGGCGGCCCGTGTCCCCTCCCCTGTGCCCCCCGGTGTCTCCCCCTCTCTGCGGGGACCCTGTTTCGGGAGTGGGAGCCGTGGCATGGGTGGCCCGGGAGCAGTGTGGCCGGGCTGGCAAGTCCCCATGTCCCAGTGCCCCCCCAGTATTCCCTGGACACCCCCGTCCCCAGCCATGGCAGCCTTGCCACCCCAAACCAGCCCCGAGGAGGACAGCAGTGCCAACAAAGGGTGACAGGGGGAAAATGAGGCACGGGGGCTGCCAAAATGGGTGATGGTTCTCCAGAGAGCTGGCCTGGGGTGCGAAAATGCTTGTTGTGCTGCCCCACGTCTCCTCTCTGCAGGCAGAGCAGGTCAGTGCCAGCTGCTCATGGTGTCTGCCCTCATTTCTGGCACGGGAAGGTGCTGCGGGGCCGCAGGCACCCATGGGTAGTCCCTGAATGGGTGCCCAAGGCTGTGCAGCTCCAGATGCTCCATGTCTGGCATGGGGACAGCTGGGAAGGCAGTGGGGACATTGGCTTTTTTTAAAATGCTGTTTTCATTGGTAGCAGAGGGGCCGGGAACCTGATGGCTTCTCCCTCCTGGGTGCTCGGCCATCACGGGGTTGCTCCGTCACACCCAGCAAGGGTGGCTGGGGTGGCCGAGCATCCCTGGGGTGACGGAGCATCCCCAGGCCCTGTGGGAATGGCTCCCATGGAGCCGGCAGTGTCACAGCCCGGCTTCGCTTGGTGCCGCAGCCAAACTGGGATAGCATGGCACAGGGGGAAAACTTAGAGGTGACTTCAGCACAGGCCATGTTCCCCGTGGGACATTAACGTGCCAGCACCCCGTGGGAGGGAAGCGGTGAAGACCCACAGCGTGCGTGGGCCAGGGCTCCCATTTTCCTGGATTTCACCTAGGAAAAAAACAACTGGGAGGAGAGCCAGGGAGCCTGGGTGTGCCGGGCTGACGGTCCTGCAGCCGTCCCTGCTGGATGCCCCTGGCCGGCCTGAAGCGGAAAAGCGCATGCCCCCACGCAGGCAGGGTTTGCCCATAGTTTCTGGGGTGCTGCCTGCACTCCCAAGGGCTTTGCTGTAGCTGCTCGCGCCGTCATCCCCAGTGCCGGAGAGTGTCTGGGTGCTCCCAGGGTGGGCAGGGGGTCACAGGGATGGGGGTAACCCCCTGCATGCCCCGGCATGGTGTGTCAGGGTCTATGTTGTTGCAAGGTGGGGTCGGACCCCCCCAGTTTTGCAGCCAGGAAAGCTGAGTCAGGAAATCCCGGCTGGCCCAGCCGGATCCTGGCTGAGTCATTTTGCAGGCGCTGAGTAACTGCTGTGCCATGGGGGTGCAGGGCTGCCCGCAGCCTCTATGGGTGGGCCAGAGCTGCCTGCTTTGCCTGCTGTGCCTGTATGTGCCCCTGTCAGCTGCCCATGGCCCTGGCCTCATCCAGCTCGCAGCCTGCACCCACCTCGGTGCCCTCCTTGCCTTGCCAACCGTGTGCCTCAGTTTCCCCCCAATGTTTTCCTGGGACTGGAGAGGGCAAAAGGCTCCTGGGGCACGTCTCCAGCACAGGGAACCGGCTCCCGAGGGGCCTGGGTGGGTCTGAACAGGGGAAAATGGGGTGGGAAGGGGACCATGGAGCTAGGTGGGCTCCAGTGTTCGCTGGGAGCAGAATGATGTCCCCGAGGCAGGATTTGGGCCTCCTCCTTCTGCTAAGGGTGTCTCCAGGCTGAGTCTTGGTGTGTGGGGAGGGGTACAGGATTGGGGAGAAGGATGAGGATGGGATGGGGATGAGGATGGGAATGGGGATGGGGATGGGGATAGGGACAGGGTCAGGGTCAGGGACTGGGATGGGATAGGGACAAGGACAGGGACGGGAATGGGATGGGGACAGGGACAGGGATGGGGATGGGGATGGGGTCAGCGATGGGGCTGGCGGGGGCTGGCAGAGGGCTCAAGGTGCGAGTGGGGACGCTGCAGGGCGATCTGGCCGGCCTTGCTGGCAGCAGGTTATAAATAACCCGCCGAGACACGAGGTTTTTTCCTGCCACCCGCTCCGCTGCAGCCCCATGGACAGGAAAAAGATGTTTCCGTCTGCAGATGGGAGCGGGGCCCCGGGTCCGGGGCAGGACGTGGGGCCTGGGCCACGGACAGAGGGGGAGCGGGGGCAGGTGACCCCCCTGGGCTGGTGCTCAGGGTCCAGCCACTGAGCCTGGGTCTGGCTGGACCCCCGACCCCAGCGGGGCCACTGCAGGCCCCAGGGCCCTGGCTGGGCTGGCTGCGGGAGCCCCAGGCTGAGCCACCAACCCGCTGCTGGGCCGGGCTGGAGCCATCCTGGGGACGGGACGTGGTGCCACCAGGCTTGGGCACCCTGTCCTGTCCCCAGTGCCACCGTGCTCAGGCACCCGACAGGTGAGTACCCTGGGGCCATGTTCCTCCTTCCTGGCTGGACCAGGATCTGTGTGCAGCTGGGAGAGCTGGAGCCGGTGCTGTGAGGAGAAGGGTGCTGGGCTGTGCCCATGACCCTCACAGAGCCACTTTTGCTCACTGATCCGGCGGGACGTCCCCTCAGCTGCACTCGCTCCCTGGGGAGGTCTGACAAGCTCCAGCACCAGCAAAGTGACAGGGGGACATGAGCCTGGGGTGGAGACATTGGCCTGGGATGGGGACATGAGCCTGGGGTGGAGACATTGGCCTGGGATGGGGACACCAACATAAGATGGGGACACCAGCATGGGATGGGGACATCAGCCTGGGATGGGGACACCAGTATGGGATGGGAGTCCTCAGCATCCATTCCCACCACCATGGTGACCCCCCTCTGCCATGCTGCTGGCAAATGGGTGACAGTTCCCTGTCACCTGGCTGGGATGTCCATTGGGTAGCAGCTGGGGACAGCTGTCCTCTGTCCTCCCACAGCCCTTGGTACCCCATGCAGGAGGAAAAACAGGCAGTGACAGAGGTGGGTCCCCATGGATGGGGTAGCTGGGACCATGCTGGCTCTGCCTGCCACCCCATGTGTCCCCAGGAAAATCCCAGCTCATGTCACCAGCCTGTCCCCACTGAGCAGGGTCAGTCCCCAAGCCCTAACCCAGCCCAGAGGAGTGCCACCCCCCAGAAACACACTCCAGGGAGCTGGGACCTGCCGGGGCAGTCGGTGGCCAGACGCAGTGACAAGGCTGATGGCAGTGCATGGGGAAACTGAGGCAGGGGCTGCAGGCAGGTGGCAAATTGCCAACACCCATGGGTCCTCCTCAAATGTTTCCAGGTGACAGATCAGTCACCAACCTGTCCCAGCGGGCTCCAACGGCTTCCCTGGTGCATTTGCTGGCACAGCTCAAGCCCTGCTCCTTAGCGAGGGACCTCTAATGAGCTTTGTGCCAGCCATGCCACAGGGCCTGGACATCAGGCACTGCTACCAGATTATCTGCCCAGATTAGGGGATGCTCAGCAGGGCAGAGAGGCTGGAGGAGCTCCTGGCACCCACTGCCACCATGAGAAAGTGACAATAATTGGAGAAAACAGGATTTTCATTAACTGGAGGGGGAGAGGTCCCGGCTGAGTGGCAGGAGGGGGGGTTTGGAACTTTGCTCTGTCCCAGCAGGTCAGTGGGGATGTGGGGGGCAGGAGCTGGGGTGAAGCTGCCACTGGCTGCGGGACTTGGTCTCCCCTGCACTGCTCCAAGCTTGCCTGGTCAATGACCCATTCTAGCACAGCCCCCAAACCACCTGCAGCAACATTGCTGTCCCCCAGGACTGTTTTGGGGGGCTCTGGGTCATTCCATCTCAGTGCTGGGGTCCCATGAGCCCCCACAATGGCTGCACGTTTCTTCATCACAGGGTTGCATCCTGCAAACCCCTGTCCCTGAAAGGTTTGGCAGCACATCCTGGTGCCACCCTGGCTCCTGCCCTGCTGCCACCTGCAGTCACCATGTGTCCTCATGTAAGCACAGTGGCACAATCCTCCGGCACCCACCAGTGCTTTAACCTGCCATGATTTACGCTGTGGATCCCGTGGTTGGGGCTGGACTCAGCCATGCCCCTGCTGCGGGAGCTGCCTTTCACACCGGCTGTGTGCCGGGGCAGGATTTGGCCACAGAGGGGATAAAGCCAGGAGCCTGGGTGCTGCCCTGCAGGCACCAGGGGTTGGGGTGCCCCAAGGCATCGCATGGGGAGGGGACAGTTGGGGACAAGCCACCCATTGCCAGGGCCAGCTGGGGCAGTGGGACTGGTGGCCTGGCATCCTCTCACTGCCAGGATGCAGGAATTGGACTCTGAAGGTCTTGACTGTGCTGCGGGGAGCCGGTTTGGGGTGGGAGCCAGCGCTTGAGTTAATGCCTCCCAGTATCTGCCTGGATTCCTCACGTTCCCATGGAGGAGCGGAGGTGGGACCTGGAGGAGCTGGGTTTGCACTCGTCCCCCATCCTCATCCTCAGCTCCCACCGGACACGGCTGCGGGCCCGTGCGGATGCAGCAGGGCGGCGTCACCTCCGGCAGCGGAAACTCCCCCTGCTCAGGGCCGGGTGATAAGTCACGGCTTCTCCTCCACCCCTTCCCCCTCTCCTCCTTTACCCCTCACCCTGCTGGGCTCTGCACCCTCCCTCGCTGCTGGCCCCTCGGGACTTGGCTCTGCACTAGGACATCCATCCCAGGGGATATGCACCACGGGGTGGGTGAGGGGGAAGGCAGGAGTTCTGCGTCGCTGCAGGGGCTGCTCGCTGTGGGCAGGCAAGATGCCTGAGGGATGCTTGAAGAACGCTGGAGGGATGCTCAGGCTCCCCTCCGGGAAAGCCAGGCATCCTCCAGGTGTGATGGACCCACAGTGGCTCCATTAGCTGCATCCCTTGGAGGTGGGAGGTTTAATTTCAGGTGTAAGACGGTGGTGGGACCTGAGCTGCTGCCTGCTCTGGGGCTGATAGGGGATTACTGGGGTCGGGGGGGGGGGCATTGCCAGCCCCTGCCCACCTCTTCCAGCCACGTGTGTAAGTGGCAGTCCATGGATCTTTGGGAATGTTGGCATCAGGGACACACTTAGGGTTGTTCTGATAAACCCCAGGGGACATGGCTCCCTCCAGGCCCCGTGTCACTTGAGTCTGGCAGCAGTGGTGGGCGGGCAGCCTGCCTGCTCACACTCGGAGCAGGGACTGCTGCAGCCCCTCCAAGACCCAAGCAGGGAGCTATTTGCCAGCAGCCACTGCGGATTTGCAGCTCACTGGAAAATCCACTCATCCCATTAAGGGCTCCCCGCGGCTTTTGCTTTCCATTGCAAATACCCGGTTGTCCCAAGGGAAACCCCCTTGGGGTGCCACTGGGTGTGTGGGGCTCTCGGGGCGAACACTGCTGGGAAGAGTCCTGGCTGCAAGAGCAGCAGATTTATTTATTATATGAGGGATTATCGGGCTGAGGAAAGATTCATCCCACTTGCTTAGGTAAGATCAGACAGGGAAATTTTCTTGTGGTGGGAATGGTTTGTACTGGGAGGGGTTTAGGGGAGGGTCAGTTGGGAATCAGAGCCGGGAGTTGACTTTCCCTCACCTGGTTCATTGCCCGAAGCAGATTCAGTGTCTAAAAATGCCCCAGCTTGGAGCTCAGCTGCTGTGCAGGAAGGGATGTAGTGATAGCACATCCCCACCCCATGCTCTGTGTCTCTGCTCTCAGAGTTAAAGCTCCCACTTTGGGCCATGTTATGCCCAACCCTTGACTGTGTCCCCAGCGTTACCCACCCCACGCTCCCCGCAGGGTTTTTTAATTCCTTAGCCTGCTCGGGGTGTGTGGGGGGGAAATGACTTTTTTGCTAGCCCAAAGACCCTGCTCTGCCTGCTGTGAGCTTGGAGAGCTGAGTGTTGGAAGGAGCAGACAGGCAGTGAAGGTCTCATCAGTGAGCGCTGGGGATGCACCACCCGTGCCGGGACAGGGGAAGACAAGCCCAGCACCCCCCCCAACCATCGCACCCACACATACGCATGCGAATGCGACAGCATCTGCTGAGTTAATGCATTTCGCAGCCCCATCGCGCAGCTGCCGCCCCCCACTGCCCCATCAGCAAAGCCATAATGCATCGGGGGCTTCCAGTTTTCAAGGGTTGAGGACCAGGGGGGCCATTTCCACATGGCGGTGGCAGAGGCAGATGCTCTGACATCTGCTCTTGCTCAAAAATCCCAGGAGCAAAGGGCCGGGTCCGTGATGTGGCAGGAACATGGGACTAAATAAATGACGCAATTGGCTTCATAGAGTTTTGGCCCAGGCAGAAGCTTATTTGAATGTCTCCCGTCTGAGCGCTTGCACCTAGGCTGTGGGATGGCTCCTGGGTGAGGGCTTGATCCAGCCAAGACATGGTACTGGGGGATCCTCGGCCCCATGGCAGCACTGAGGTTTTGGGAAGGTTTGGGGGGGATTTTGGGGAGGTTTTGAAGCCCTCGGGAGGTGCAATGAGAGATGTTGCTTTTTGGCCACGGTGCTGGATACCAAAGTGACCCTGGGCTCTGCAGTGCCCGGTGGCTCTTGTGCCGGGAGGAGCCGGCCGCGGGGCTGCGGACAGCTTCACAACTCCTCTCACCAGGCGGCGCAGGGGGAGTGGGGAGGCCGAGGAGAGCAGGAGACCCCCAAACACAACCCACACCCTCCTCCCGGCCAGACCTTTGCCATGGGGGCATCTGGAGAAGGTTCAGCGGGGTGTCACCCCACGGCGGGGCGGCCCTACCTTGGTCCCCAAGGGTGCTGGGTACACGGGGGGCTGACAGGCAGTGCTGCCGGGGGGACAGATGGCACCAGGCTCCGGACAGATGGTACCGGCCCCAGACAGGCAGCCGCAGGACGGAGGGGCCGTGTGACCCCGGGCGAGCTGGGCTGGTCCCTGGGGACTCCCTCTGCTGGCCCCGGGCGGGCGGTGGTGGGCCAAAGCGGGGGACAGGCACCACTGGCCATGGGCAGGGCTCGGGGGGGGGAACACCGGGGAGGGCTGCACCGGCTGGGGGAGGCGGT
>NW_010973436.1:705845-714997 GCF_000737465.1 Haliaeetus leucocephalus
CACCCAGGAGAACCACCTGCCTGCACCTAGCCTGGGCCATCGAACCAGCCACTTCTGGCATTGCCCCTGCAGAGGGGCAGGGCAAGGGGAGCTGTGAGATCTCCCGGTGGAAGGACCCAGCCCCAGGGCCCGGCAACGTGGGCGGTGGCAATGTCCCAGGCAGTGACACCGGCTGGCAGGCAGGCCAGGTCCCGGCCAGGGCGCGGGGGCCGGAGGGATGGGGCTGGTGGCTGAATCGACAGCTTGTTCTCTTCTGAAGGCTTCTTTCTGCCCCTGTTCCCTCTGTTTCTCTTAGGAAAGTTTTATGTCCCTTGTGTCACAAAAGAGTCTTTTCTTTGTCATCCTTCCCGAGCGTGCCAGGGAGGAGGCTGCGCTGGAGCACAGCCATCCCTGAAGGCAGCTCGGGGACAGATCCTGCACAGGGCTGTGAGGTGCATGCGGCAGCTTCGAGGGGCAGCTGTGTCATGGCACCAGGATCTGCCTCTTGGCATGGGCTCAGCTGCTCGGGCCGTTCACACCCCAGGGTTCACTGCTGGGCTGCCCCTGTCCACCCTCATCCTTAAAAATGGAGGATGCTTTGTAGCACCTGAGCATCTCCCCAGGGACATGTGGCATGGCCGGCTCCACTGCAGCCCCCCCCATGTTGCCGGTCCCGCGGGCGTCTCAAGGATGGCTCCCAACTTACAGAGCTGCTCTGCAGCCCAGCACATCCAGGGAAGGATCTGTCCTCCTTGATTCCTATTTATCAGCCTGGTTTCAGCTTGCTCACTCCTGGCAGAGACCATGTCAGGGTGGGGAAACTGAGGCACAGAGCAGCAGCAAGATGCCAGCAGAGGCTGAAGGGTTTAATACCTTTTTGCATCACTAAGTGTTCATGCTCAGACTCCTGTCACAATTATCCCAGGAACGCAGGGCAGAGTTTCTTACCCAGCAGGGATCTCGGCTGCGAGAAATAAGAGAGAAGCAAATTTAATCTGGTTTATAAAAATCACCCCAAAATGCTTCGGGAACAGAGTGAAGCACTTGCAGAGCCATTAGCTGTTCTCTTGAGACCATGGGAGAGCCGGAGGTTGGATCTCTCCAAGGCATCGTGGAGGAGCTGGGGGCTTCAGCTGCTCAGCATAGCCCCAGCGCAGGGTCGGGAGGGCCGAGAGCCAGGGGGAGCGGCTGTTTCCAGCTCTGCTCAGGTGATGGATGGCTCCAAACCAGATTTGCTTTCATGCTGGGGACGCTCCAGTGACTGCTCACGTGTGAAATGGGGACATGAAATGAGACCTGGGCTCCAGGTCCCTGTATTCATTTCTGGCTGCTGAAATCGCACATGTGAGATGCATTTGGACACCGGGCCGAGGAAGTAGCTTGAGTTTGGAGCACAACAGATGCCTCTTTGAAGGAGATGCCTTCAGGGATGTGCTGGGTTGTGTTTGTCCTGGGATGAAGGACGTGGCTCAGCCAAGGCTGTTTCATTTTCCTTCAATGTGAACACCCGTGTCTCTGCGGATGGCAACATCCGAAGGGATCAGAAACCACATCGTCTCTGGGCTTAAAGGTCTTTAATTCAGGGAAAACTTGAGTTCAGCGCTGGAGCCAGTAGATACTGACCCAGTGCTCCAGACTGAGCTCTGGAGATAGGTGGGGTGAGTATCCTCCCTCCGGCTGGGAGACGAGCATCTCCAGCTGCCCAGGGGGGCTCAGCCCCAGCACCCAGGCAGGGCTCTGCTGCACGCAGCACCGCTGTGGCTTCTCCAAAATATCCCCTTGTGCTAAAATACCTTGTGTGTATTTGCTGCTTTCCACCACCATGGGACTCACCGATCCCAAGCTGGTACCTGGGGAGGGGATGGGGCCAAAAACCCACGCAACGGTTGGAAGTCCCAAAAGCAAAGTATCTGGCGCAAATTTCTGGTGCTCACGTTACCCAGAGGGTGAGTGGCAGCCGGTTCCCAAGAGCTGCTCTGGGGACACAGAGGCCCTGCAGCCGGGTTGCATTAAAGGAGAAAGCTGTTTCCCTTTCGAGCTAATTGCAAAGGAGCTGCCCATGTCTATCTAGGTCAAGCCATAACCTGCTTTAGCCAGGCAAACTGGTGGCAGGACGCCAGTGTGACGCAGCATGACATGGCACTTGCCTGCTCCCTTGCCACCACGGTACACGGGGCACACACTGGGGGGTACCCGGTCCCTGGGGGCAGAATTTGGATGGGGTAGAAATCAATCTAGATGTGAATGAAGAATTTGTTTGGAAGAAGAATGGGCTGAATCTCTCCCGGGAATGGTTTTAGTTTGTGCTCATTAATAAAATGATGGGATGAGTAGGAGGGCTGCCTGGCACGGGAGGGGCTCCTCCTGGGACTGATGGGACGAAATAGAAACTTGGTGGGAGTTGCTTTGGTTTATCACTTTGGTGGCATCCCTGGGTGCGGGACACCAGCCCAAGGGTCCGGCTGGTGTTACAGCCTGGGGGAGCAGGGCTGCATCCACATCTCCCTTATCTCCCTTTGCCCAGAGCCGGGGGAGCCCCCGGCATCCCTAAAGCAGGGTGAAGCCCAAGGAAGGGTCACCCATGCTTAGCCAGCTGCAGAGAAGAGATGGGTGTCCTCAGAGACCCTCGAGGTATCTGCTGCAGGGAGGGAACAGCTCCGGAGCCTGGCTTCCAGCAGGCATTGACATATCCTGGAAAACCTCAACTCTGCGAGCACAAGAGGAGGATTGATTTTTTTTGTGGCCAACGTGGCAGCTTTGGCTTCTGCTGCAGCCACAGCATCGCAATGAAGTGGCCGCTGATGGGCTCAGAGGGGAGAAATGGAAGTTGTGCCCCTGAGAGAGAAATCCAAAGTGAATAGACTGGAAAAAAAAATATCTATAAAACCTGGTTACAGCCCCAATGCCACGTGCCTGGTGAGCAGGCAGGGCTGGAGGGTTGTTGCATGCTGATGATGCTCAGAGGGTGCTGGAGAAGATAAGGTCATAGCATAAACCTAGATGATCTTTTTTTGCCTGAGTTGGTTGAAGAGGAGCTCGGGACCAGCTTTATGGAGGCAGTGGCAGATGATCTCCCTCTGCGCTAGGAGAAAACCCACTAGCAGCAGCCCCTGGGGCTGGAGATGTTCATGCAAGGGACCTCAAGGGTGAAATAGGTGAGTTGGGGCAGTGGTTTAACCACTTGTGTCCGTGAGACTGGAGCTTTGCTGGCTCTTGGCCCCATCCCAGGCATCCTCAGCCTTATGGGTAGGAAGGTTGACCCTGTTGGCATTTGCACAAGCTATTTTGCAGCTCAAGGCTGTGAACTGCTCTGCCCTCAGGCACAGTACTCCTGGGGCAAGGGGCTGGGTTAAAGAGAGTGAAAAAATTCCAAAATTGGGGTTTGTAAGTGTAGGGCATGGGGCACAACCTGGGAAAGGGCTGAAGGGCTGAGGAGAGCTGGTTGCTGCTGATTTTCACTGCTGGGTGGGCTGCAAAGCGGGGATTGGAAGTATTGTGCCCCCAGGGATGTGCTGGTCTCCAGCTCCTGGCTGGTGCTGGGTGCTGAGCCCTGGCTGCCTTGCTCCCAGAAGTGACCTTTGTGGGTGCAAGGAAATCCCATGGGTGCAAGGAAAGCCCCACAAGGCCCCTTCCTGGCTCCTGCCACCCACCCTGCATCACCCTCGGGTGTGGGCTGGTGCCAGCACAGGGCCCCTCACTGGGTACTGTGGTTGTGCACCAGGGCCAGATCCAGACCTATTTGCCAGCGTGGGGGTGGCAGACCCCCAATGCCTGTCTCTGTCTCACCCCCCACAGCAGCTCAGGGACAGATCTGTCCCAGAGACCCCCCAAGCTTCCTCCATCCACTGGTGCTGTGACTCAGGGCCATGACCACGGTGAGCAGAGGCAGAGACGTCACAGACAGGATGTGGGGAGAGAGAAAACCTCCTCGGCCATTTCAAAGGCTTCAGTGAGAGCAAGCTCAGAGCTGTGTGTGTCAGTTCCCTCTTCCCCTTAGTTAAAATTGCCTTGAAAAGACCTTTGTAGCTCCTGGCTGGTGCTGGAGTCAGCGCTGTGATGCCTAGAACTTGTCCGCTGCATCAGCCCTTCTCCCCGTGACCCATGGCTCTGTTGATCAAGTGATCCAGCTCATGTGGGTCTGGCAAAAGGGAACTTGGGTGCATTCACCTGAGCGCTGCCTGTGTCAGGGACATGGCCACCCGGGGGGGGGCTCACTGTGGGGGATGCAGGGCAAGGCTTGGTCCTTGCAGACTCCCAAAAGCCTGGGGGGAGCAGGGCTTGGGGCAGCTGTAGGTTGGGGAAGAGGCAAAATGAGGCAGTTTGGGGGCATTTTTTGGACCTTGCTCATGTAACACCCTCTGCTGGGAGATGCAATGATTGCAGGGCTGAGGCTGCGTGCTGTTCCCATTGGGGTGATGGGAGCCATCCCCCTGCACCCCACGGCTTGCCAAGAAACCTTCTCCAGCTCCAGAGAAGCTTCATCTTGGCCAGGTGGTTTGAAAGGCAGCCAGGCTGCCAGCCCCGGGCTGCAAACAGAGCGGCTTGTGTGGCCCCATACCTGGGCAGCAGCATCCCCCAGCCCGCCAGGAATGGCTTCATTCAGCTCCAGCGCAGCCCCAAATGCGCTCACTGGAGCAGCCGCACAAAGACCCGCTTGTGCTGGCTGCACCCACCCAGCCTGAAGCCAGCTCTGGGGGAGAGGAACCCCACCATGGGTGACAGGGACTGCGGGTGGCTGACCTGGAGCTGATGGTCCCCCCTATGATGCTTGGGGACCCCAAAAAGGTTCCACTCCCCTGCCCAGGGGTTTTCCTTTGAGCAGGCTGAGCAAAACTGTACTGGAGGGACCCATGAAAAGTGTGTCCTGTGAGATTTGTGGCACCCAGCACCCATTTGCCTTTAGGTTCGCTGTGGCTGTACTGGGGCAAGGGGGCAGAGGTTGGCACAGGCAGCCATGGAGCCACATCTCCCTGTCTTTCTAGAGACCACTCCATCCCCTGGAAAAAATTTTTTTGTGTGTTTTGAGTTTTTTTTCCCAGAGAGCTACAGGCGGGAGGTGGTTGGAGATGAAGCTTTGCTCCACGGCTGATTTTCTTGCTGAGCTCTGCTCTGCCTGCCCAGGCAAAGCCTGCGGGAGGGATGAGCTTCTCCACTTGCTGTGAATGTGCCAATGGCCCTGTCACTAGTGGTGGCAAAGACAGCCCTTCCTGCCTGTGGGTGCCTTCAGTGGGATGGGGTGGTGTGCCAACCCCCCCGTCCTCATCTGCATGGAGCAAAACGCCAAGGCAAGGGGATGTGAGGCACTGTCTGGGTGGTGGTGCCAGGGAGAGTCACTGTGGGACAAGATGAGGCGCATGGAGAGATGGGGTGGGTGGCATCACTTGGGGGGATGTTGGGGATGGGGAGGGCAGAGATGGGGCTCAGACATCAGTAAGGGCCTGAGGAATGGGTTGATGGAGCTGGTTGATCCTCGTGCCCCTGGAAGGTGGTCTTGGGTGATCAGGAGATGGTCTGAGGTGGCTGGGAGATGGTCTCAGGTGACCAGGAGATGGTCTCAATTGACCAGGAGGTGGTTTTGGGGACCAGGAGAAAGTTTTGGGTGGCCAAGAGGGGCCCATCTTGCCTGTGGTGCAGCCTTACCTGCTGGGGGTCTGCGCCCATGTGGCCTTGCTGCAGGGACCTGCCATAGGGACCTGGGGACATGGGGATGGGGCTGCGCAGGGTCCCTGGGGCAGGACATTACATGTGCCCTGGTCCTGTGGATCCCTGTGGGGGGACATGAGGTGTGTCCTCACCCTGGGGTGTGGGATGCAGTGGCCTCCTCCTGGGATGGGGACATTAACTACCTACAGTCAGTGGGGGCCAAGACCAGGCTCCAGTGTGGCCGTCAGGATGTGGGTGCCCCCCATGCCCATCCCATCACCGTGCTGGGCCCTGCTCAACCCTCCTCTCCCCCCACAGCCTCACCAGCAGCCACCTCACCAGGATGAACGGGACAGCCAACGTCAACCCTGCTGGCCGCAGCCACTACGTCTCTGCCATCCCAGTGCCCCGCACCGTGGCCCACAGCAAGCCACATGCCGTCGCCCCCCCGAGCATGCCGGGGCCCCCTGTCCCCCATGGGGCTCCGTCTCCCCGGCCAGGGAAGGTGCTGGTCCCCAGCCCCAAGGCCCTCAAGCCCAAAGGCACTGGCAGAGCCACCCGTCGTGAGCTGGCAAAGGGCAGGGAGGGCAGCCCTGGCATTCCCCCCCGCGGGGGACAGAAAGCCCCAGCGAGACCCCTGGTGTCCCCTGGGAAGTGGCCAGAGGTGGTGGGCAGCAGGAGGAGAGGGGCAGGCAGGGTGGGGGAGCCCACCGAGCTGCCCAAAGGCCCCCCAGCACAGGGCAGGGGTGGGGGATGGCCAGGGGTGTCCCCTGGGAAGGGCAGTGGGGTGGCCACAGCGGGGACAGGGGATGAGCCGCATGGTGGCTCACAGGGCAGGGGCCCCATGTTTGGGTCAGGGACCATCACCTTCTCCTCAGGCCCCTCACACAGCCGTCCTGTCACCGCCACCGTGGCACCCTTCCAGTACCGGTGAGTCCCTGGGGAATGGGGGCATGGGGCTGGGGGGGCAGGCTTGGAGATAGGGGGACATGGTGACAGGGGGACATGGGAAGGGAGGTGGGAATGGCAGGGGTGGCCATGGGGGAATGATGGGGTTGGGTCTGGGGGCTCTGCCCCAAAAGGAAGGTTCCCGCTGGGTTTGAGGTGCTGGGGGCTCTTGAAGCACCCATGGGAGCTGGTGTGGGGCAGGGCATGGGGTCAGAGGCGAGTGGGGTGCCCTGGGACCCCCCCTTGCCATGGCACTATTGTCCCCAAACCCTAGGAGAGCTCAAGGCACTGTGTCTCCATCTCCTGGGGGTCCTCAGCTGGATGCACCCTGTGATGCACCCCTGCTCCCTCACTCTCACCCCTCCTCTGCCCCCAGACTGCAGGAGGACCAGGAGGAGGAAAGGGCCACATCCCCGGGTGACGAGTGTCCTGGTCCTGTGGAGGGACCTGACCCTGACCCCAAAGCCAGAGGCCTGAGTGAGTCTGAGGGGGGGGGGTTTGCTGGGGATGAGGAGGTCCTGCTGGGGGGCTGCCGGGACAGTGCTGAGGGGCAGAGGCTCGTGCCAGAGCACAGACCCCTGCAGCCCCGTGCCAGAATGGAAGCCGGGGCTGGAGGTCTGTGCGGCAGCGGAAGGGAACCCCACACAGGAGGTGCCCCAACTCCCTTGGGAATGACACGGCTGCAGCAGCTGCCGTGTCTGGTGACCCCCGTGGCCAAAAAAACTACACCTGGTGGCGTGGCCTCACCCGGGCACAGGATCCATGTCAGCATCCCCTGTGGTGGCTCCGGCACTGGGGGACGGTCCCCTCTGATGACGCTGCCGGGACATCACCCCGCTTGGCTCCTTCCCAGTTTCCCAGCGAGCTCCAGGGATGACCCATTTCCAAGAAGCCGGCAGAGAGCCGGCGCGGAGGCGGGTGCCGTGGCACTGCTGGCTCCCCACACCCACTGCAGGGACACCCCCTTTCTTGGGGACCGAATGAGCCCAAATACAAGCTCCCCGCTGCAATGTTGGGGACACCCCAGTCCCCTCTGGTGCTTGCTTTTGGGAGTGATTTTGGGGGGGCAGCTGCTGGAGGGGATGCTGGGGCGGTGGTTGCCAGGGCAGCGGCAGTGGAGGATGGCGGGATGCTCCAGGGATGTGCAGGGAAGGGGAAAAAAAAGAGCTGGGAGCTTCACCGGGTGATTCGAAGGGACAGAAGTCGGTCAGAGCCACCACGGCTCATGGCACAGCTCAGCTTTGCAATAGGGTCCCGGCACCACCACTGCACAGCCAGAGGGTAATGGGGTTCAGCGCTGAGCCCCGATTTGGGAAGCACCAAAACCTGTGGCTAGCGGGAGGATTTTCTGGGAGAAAGCAGGAGGGGAGTGAGCGGGGCTGGCGTGCTCCCAGCGCAGCTGCCCTGCTTGCCTTGGGGGAGGTTTTGGGATGAGGCCGAGCGGGTTCTGTGCTGGGGAAAAGGCCGGATACTTTCCCTTGCTCCACACCTCCCCCAGGCGCCCCAGGGACATGGCACCTTCTGGGGCTCTGTTGGGCCGAGCCAGAGGGGACAAGGGGACATTGGGAGGCCCCAAGGGTCACCTCGCCAGCCCCAAAATGACATGACACCCAGGCTATGGCCTCGTAGCTCAGCAAGGGCTGTAACAGTGCCCCAAACTTAAGTGGCTTCGGGGTGCAGCGGGGCGGCTTGTGCACCCAACCTGCCCCAGCAGCACCTTTCGGTGCAAAACACCCTTTTTTTTGGCCACCCTTTGCTGTCCCATCCAGGCCGGGTTATTCTGGGGCTCCTCAGCATCACCATGGGCTGAACCCTAAATCACCCAGGGTGGCTGTGCTGCCGTACAGGGGGCCAGGCTGGGGGGCTCGTGCCGCCCCCGGCCCTCCCGGCTCCTTATCTCGGCAGCATAGTGATGGGCTCTAATGCAATATTTTCCGGCGGTTGCCATGGCAGCCTGCGTGAGGTCACCAAATAGACTTAATTCACCCCTCCCAAGGGACGGGTAATTAATGAAAAATGATGATAACCAGATCCCGCTCACCCTCTTTTTCGCCCCCCTTAATTCCCCCAGATCACTGGAGAGGCCCTGCTGGGCTTGGGGGCCACAGTGTCCCTCGGGGGGGCTCCTGGGGCCACCCCGGGCCCTTCCTGCACTGTTTGGGGTGAAACGGGGAAGTTTTGGCCCCCCTGGGGATGGGTGTGCAGTGTCGGGGCTGGGTGCGGGGACCGCGGCGGGCGGGAGAGGGGGTGCTTCACACGTAGGGTGCTGGGACGTGGGCCCCCCCGCTGGCTTCACCCACCTCCCAGCCAGCACCCAGCACGTCCCTGCCTGCAAGGGGCGGCGGGAGGGAGCGGGCACGCTCTGGTCGCCGAGGCCATCGCCGGCTCGGTGGGGGGCAGCCCCCCCCGGCACCCATGGGGGTGCACGCAGCACCGCGCCTTCCAGCTTCATCTCTCGCCCCGGGGGTCCTGCATCGCCCCGGGGTCCCGCACAGTCCCGCTGCCCCCGGGGTCCCACATGGTCCTGCGGGTCCCGCACGGCCCGGGGTCTCGCACGGTCCCTCCGCCGCCGGGGTCCCGCG
>NW_010973436.1:715007-715414 GCF_000737465.1 Haliaeetus leucocephalus
CGCGGGCGCGCGCCCCGCGCCCCGCCCCCTGCCCGCGCCAGCCGGGCGCGGAGGAGGGCGGGCCCTTTTTGTTTGCCCCTGACATTCCGCTGGTTCGCAGTGTCCCGCCGGCGGCGGAGCAGGGAGGGGGGGTTCCGCCGCTCCGCTCCGCTCCCCTCCCACCCTCCCCACCATCTCCTCCCCGTCCCGCGCCGCTCCGCCCCGCGCCGGTGGGGCGGGCGCTGACGGCGCTTCTCTCTCTGTCTCGCCCGGTGTGTCCTCGGTGCCGCAGCAGCAGCAGCAGCGCCCGGCGGGTTAAATGGTTGCAGCGCGGGGATGCTGGGGAGCAACCTCAAGAGCCTTCCCGACGTGGAGCTGGGCGAGGAGGAGCGCGGCTACCGGCGGGGCCCCGACGGCGGCGCGGTGAT
>NW_010973436.1:715424-755575 GCF_000737465.1 Haliaeetus leucocephalus
GCCGGCAAGCCCAGCCGCATCCCCCGCGGGCCCTACGCGGAGGTGAAGCCCCTCAGCAAGGCCCCCGAGGCGGGCGGGGGCGGCGGAGGCGGCAAGTGCGACGACGAGCTGCTGGGCGGGAAGGGGCCGGCGGTGGCGGCGGGCGCTGAGGAGAAGCCCTACCTGAAGGTGGACCCCGAGCTGGTGGTGACGGTGCTGGGCGACCTGGAGCAGCTCCTCTTCAGCCAGATGCTGGGTGAGTGCGGCTATTGCGCCCCGCCGGCCTCGCGGTCAGGGGATGGGGAAATGGTGGGAGTCCGGCTGCCTGAAGCGTCGGGGAGCTCCCGCCACCCCCAGGAGGGACGCGCCGGAGGCTGCGTCGGTGTCCCAGGCACTGGAGAGGTGGAGGGATGCTGAGGGAGAAGCCGCCGTCGGCCTCGCTCAGGGGGAAGATGCCATCGGCCAGTCTGAGGGCCAGCGCGTGGCCTCCTCTCGCCTTGGTCCAGCCTCTTCACGAGGAGGAATGGCAGGTGGCGGTCATCCTGCCCACGTGTCTTTTCTGTCACCCCTTGTATCTACACACTGCCAAAGACAATGGAGGTTGCCCGGCCAGGTGCCACAGCCGCTCCGCGCCATCGGGGTGGCTCGCCCCGGGGGTTGACCTTGGCAGTTCTCTCTCGGAGGTGCCACGCATAGGGTCCCGCCCTTTGGGCAGGAGGCTTCAGATCCAGAGCTCCTCCAAGGTCTCGGGCTCTGGCTGAGGAGGGTTCTCCAAGGATGCTGCCACAGCGTTCACGTGAGCTGTTTTCAGCCCATGGCTGCCCGTGTCTTGCTATCCCGGCAGGTTTGATCCCTGAGCCCGTGCGGTCAAGAGCTCGTTGTGTGCACGGTGGGTTTTCATCAGATCAATAAGTGCTGGCCCCTGGCACCGGCCGTGGCTCTGATCTCAGGACCCGCTGCCCCCTTCGTGGGCTGTGGTGCTGGGTCTTGGTACAGGCGTGCCCAGCCCTCACGTTTCCCTCGTGGCTGTGTGGTGATCTCTAGGAAACCGTGGCAGCCTTGGGAGCCCTCTGCTTCCCGCTGAAGCCCGCTCTCCCCTGTGTCCCAACGGGCAGCGCCCATGGGCTCAGTGGGCTGGGCTGGGGAGGGACCATGGGGGGCTTGCAGCTGCTAAGAGCTCTGTTTGATCTGGCAAACTGGCATGAGAAGGTGGCAAACGAGCTCTGCATAGCCATCACGGTGCTCCCGGTGCCTGAGCAAGCCAGGTTTAAAGCTCCAGTGGCTGGTGGTGGAGAGGAGCAGTAGTACAGGCAGGGCTGGGACCCCTGGTGTGTCCAGTCCCTTCAGGTTCCTTGCCTGGGACCCCCTTTTAGGGGGCCAGGAGCTTCTCCGGCACTTGGAGAGCTGGCTTGAGATGCCTTCTCCTAGCTGCATTGTGAGCAGAGCTCTGCTGTGTGGAGAAAGGGGAGAGATTCGCCCCAGCTGGGTGCTGTGGGGGAGGTTTGGAGAGGGGGAGTGAGCTGGAGTATGTGCTGAAGTCAGGCGCCTGTAAAGCCGTGCTTGTTGAGTCCAGTTCCCTGCTGCACACCCTGCCGCTCCAGGAGGCTTCGGGGTGTCACAGCCCCTGCTCCAGTGCAGGGCTCTGGCACAACATGCACCGGTGCGTGTCGGCACACAGGCGTGGAGCCTCCCAGACCATCACCCCTAGCCCCCTGGCTGTGCACAGCCACAGGAGCAGCAGCGGTGGTGGTGTGCACCCTGCCTGATCCTCTCCCTGGCAGGGGTCTGCTCCAGCTGCTGGAGCATCCCGGGGCTCGCTGGGGCTGTGCAAACAGCTCGTGGAAAGCCACGGAAAGCTCAAGGTGTGGGCAGGCAGACCGTGAGGATGAGCACGCTGGACATGTGAGGCTGGCCTTGCAGGAGGGGCTCAGGCTGCCACGGTGGTCCTGCAGCTGGGCTCATGGACATCCATCCTCAGCCCTAATGCTGGGATAACACCAGATGCCATGGGAGCAGGGCAGGATTATGGGAGGATTTGTCACTTATGGGACTAACAGATCTCTACTCACTGGTGTTGGCATGCTTGGGGGGATCTCAGTGTCCCCCTGTGATGCTCTGCTCTTAGATGGGGGTTTCCTCAGCACCCCCAAGAGAAATTCTTGCAGCTTCCCTGATGGTGCAGGACTGGCCCATGTGGAAGTGACTCCTGGTTTATGGCAGCTGCTGGATGTACGAGATCCTGCCTGCAGGACAGGGACTTGTGCACGTGCTAAGACCATGGGTTGCGGAAGTGCCCCCAACACCTGCTTTGGTTTCTGGGGTCGTTGCCTAGCCCCTGCCTGCGTCAGGGCCTGCTTCAGGGCCACAGGGCTGACCTTGACCTTGAGAGGTGTTAAGCATCCCTTCAGACTGCACTTACCATCTGAAAGCTTGGTTAGCTGGTCTGTGAGGGCCAAACTCTGCTGAATCTGTCCTCTGAACCCCCCTACTCTGTGTATTTGCTGAAATAGATAATTTTCCAAGACATACGGACTGCTGAGCTTCCCGTGGTGAGGACTGAGGGCTGGTTGTCCAGTGTCAGGTGGAGACAATGCCTGGGGTGGACAGGGCAGTAGCTTAACCCTGCTGAAACATCGCTTTCCTTCCATGAGGCTGTACCTCTCACATTCATGGGAGTTGTGCTGTTGAGTCATACCTACTTAACCAAGCCAATCGTGACCTGGCACATCCTTGACAGCCCCTGTGGTGGGGATGCCGACAGGAGCTTGGATATGTGCAGAGGAGGGAGCAGTGTGACAGCGGTGGTGGCTGCTCCGTCACTTCACAGGTGCCGATGGCAGAACCACACCTTGGGGGCACGCAAGCCTGGATACACGCTGAGCTTCTGGTCTTGACCCCTTTGCTTGTTGTCTGGTGCGATCCAGGCAGATGAAACCTTCACCAGGGTTGATAGTACCTTCCACAACCTGACCCCTCAAGGAGGAGGTTGTTCCTGTGGTGGGGACAGACCCAGAAGGGACAGGATCCTACTTGCTCAGGAGAGTGGGCTTCACGCCCTGCTAGGGCTGGTGGGTAGGGCCAGGAGAGGGGCTTTCTCCTGGTTGCTACAGGAGGTGCTTGGGAGGGAGGGAAGGTTTCTCCGCTGTTTTCATGGATTCCTTTGGCAAGAGAAACATCAGGCTGAGCTGTTTGGCCACGTGTGCTGGAGAACAACCTATCCAGAGTGACACCAGAAGACCTGCAAACTTGATTTGTGCTGGGAAGAAAGAGACGGGAGTTGCAGGGACTTTCAGCCTCTGCAGATCTTGTTGTCCCTGAACTGTTGACCTGTGTTAAGAAGCCTGTGCTGCCTCTGCCTAACCCGAGCTCCCTGCTCCATCAGGCACGATGGTTTGCAGACACCTTGTGCATCTTTGGTCTCAACACCTGAGTTCTCATCTCCACCTCGGGCTCCTCCTTCTAGAAGCACTCCCAAGACTTTGCTGGCCAAAAATACAGTTTATTTAGTAGTGGCCAAATGTTACCTTTCATTCGGTTGCTGCTGCTGTGTCATCTGTTTGATGGCACCAAAGCCTTTGTAGAGCTGCTGGAGATGTAACCACGTTTAAAGCAGAGCAGCCTGGGCAAGATGGGAGAGGTCACTGGGACGCAGCAACCACATGTGCTTTGTAGAGGCTATTTCCATCATCCAAATTATACATTTCACATCAACCAAAGACCAAAGCTTCTCATCAAAGCTGGATGGCAGCTGGGGTTGCCAATTACCCCAGCGCCCGGCCACAGGATGAAGGGTATGGAGGGTGCGTGGCCAGCGTGCTGGAAGAGCTTGCTGTACAAAGCTTGCCGTGCTCATCTCCACATGTGGTGGACAAGAGTGTGCAGGTGCGGAGGCACATATGGGCTGTGTGTGCATTCGTTAGCACTGGGGTGTGGTGCTCAGCGTGATGACTGCACTTACCTAGAGGTCCCCAGAGCACCTCCAAGATCCTGCAGCTACTTTCTGCAGCCATTTCCTTCACCATCTCTTGCCGTATATGGTGCCTCTTAAGTAGCTGCTAATTCACATAAACAAATAAGTGGTGGGTGTTGCATGGGCCAGAGCCCAGGCTGACACACGTGTGATCCCAGGGGAGATTGTGTTCCGCGAAATGCTCGCTGCAGGAATCTTTACAGCCCTGCCAAACTCCACAGGTGCAGCTATAACCTGTCTCAGTCCTGCAGCCCTCGGCTGGCAGCGGGTGGGCAATGCCACCCTTCCCCAAGTGGCCCAGTGGCGTTGTCCTCGCTGGGCAGCATGTGCCCACAGAGACCTGGTACCTCCATGGTGCTGACATGCAGGCAGGGCAGACCCCAGCTATGCTGGTGCTGGCGGCTGGCTGAGCAGCGGGTGCCAGCAGCCCATCGGTGGTGGGGAGGAGAGCCAAGGGGCTGGTACAAGCAGATGGGCTCCTTGAAGGACAGGAGCTTCATGTCGTGTCTGACCGTGGTCATTTTAAGAAAGAAACCACAGCGCAGGAAAGACACTTGGCTGGTGTCTGACACGTCCCGGGCAAGCACGTTCCTGGCTCCAGTGGAAATGGGCTCACCAAGGTATCCCCTCCCAACGAGATCCCCTCCTGATGACCATCCTTGCTGGCCAGGCACATGGTGTGGGATTAAAAGGATCACCTCTGCCCCACAGCGTTCATGGCTGTTTCATTAAGCGCTAACGGGCCCATTGTGGTGCTATGCAGCAATAGCCAGGCTCCCTGGCAGGAGACCATAAGGAGGTCAGAGACCAAGTAGCTCTTCATGGAGATGGGAGCGGGTTATTGCCTCAAAGTGGTGCGGCTGTCCCGATATTGCTGTCACGTTAATGTTATTCCTCTCTTAAGGCCGCTGTGTGATGGTGCCTCTGTGATGAGGTCGTTGGGGTGGGGATTTATTTCCTTCTGGCCACAGAGCTGGACTCCTGCATTTGGGGTAGGGGTGAGGAGAAAGGGGAGAGGTATCTGGCTGTGTCGCTGCTTCCAACCTGCTCCTGAAAGCTGACAGTGAGTAGTACATGTCTCCTCTCTCTGGCTGAGACGGCTGCAGTGACTGTGGAGAAGGTCTGGAAATGTGACCCGAGGGCCCCAGAGCTTTCTGCTGAAGCTGTTTGGGATGTGCCATGTTCCCAGTGATAACAGCAGTGCAGAAAAAGTGCTAAAAAAATAAAAATAGTCCAGATCTGTCTTTCAAAATTTCCCATGGAAAACTAGCAGAGCAAACAGTTGAAGGCAAAAATATTTGGGGGGGTGCACTGCTGAAACAAATTCCTCCTACAAAGAGCCCGAAAATCGCTGTTCAAATGGAGCTTTCCTAGTGACTGTCTGTATCTTGCCCCCAAATCCAACATTTGTCCACTGAGAAATGTGTAAAAGAATGCAAAATTGAATGCAATTCTGGAAATGCTATTTGGGATCTGCTGATGGGATGTGACTACAGTGGGGCGTGGGCAATGTGCCCTCAAGGCCCTGCCGTCCCCTGGGAGCAACTGCTCCTGGAATGTTTTGCTCTTGCAGAAGCACACCCATGGGTCCTGCCTGGTCCAGGTGCCTCATCAGCAGTGTGTGGCTGGGTGGCACTTGGGGAACCAGTGGCAGTTCTGGGTCTTTCTGGAGAGTCCCTGCCTGATGTCCCCTGTCCCCAGCTTTGTGTCTTTAGCTTCTCAGCTGTGGTACATGTCTCTGTGACCACAGCCCTTCCCTGGCACAAGTCCCCTCTGTCATTGCCCTGTTATGTCCATTTAGGTTACCAGCTCATTGCCTTCCTATGAAGCTTCTTGTGGTGCCAGACAACAATTTCCCTGGTCCTCCCTGCCCACAGTTCTCCCTGCCTGCTCTCACTCGAGCATCTGAGGACAGCGCTTGGCTGATGCTTGTGCCTGCTGCACGGGGGAAGGATTTGTTCTAGCTCAGCACGGAGCCAGAGCGTGCACCCTCCGAGGTGTGTAACCTGTGAGTGATGCCAACCTCTAGTGCTGGCCTGTCTGCCGTGGCCAGTGTGTGCCTCCTGGCTTGCCTGGCTGAGCCATGGTCGTGCCTGGGAGCGACCAAGGGGTTTTCTGTAGGGCTGCAGTCTCAGGGTCAGCCTATGCTGCTTGCCTGGGCCTGTGGTGTTGGGTGGACCTGCTGACACATCCTCCGAATTGGTCACTTGTCCAGTCCAGAGCATCCTTTGTGCCACTGCACATGTGGCATTTGGTGCTCTGTGTGTGCGGTGGCGGCAATGTCCCAGGGCCGTGTGTGTGTAGTGTTTCTGGTACTGGTGGCAGCTGCAGGTAGAGCCCAGCAGTGAAGCTGCTGAGTCTGGATCCCCTCGCTGGGTGGAGTGGGGATAGTTCTGTCCTTCGGGGGGGTAGCTTAGTCCTTGTCCTCTCCAGACTTCACACCTTGAGAGTGTTTTGTATAGAGCTGTGGGGATGCAGGGTGTGGGAGATAAGATACAGTGTGATTCTGCTGTATCCCCTACCCTGCAAAGTCACGTCCTCCTCTGGGCACATGAAGCAGCTCCCCAGGGGGAGTCAGGGGAGGGGTTGCCGGTTCTCTGGCTGGGAAGCGGTGAGCTCAGGAAGGTAGAGTACGTGCAAGGCAAGGAGCCCAGCCAGGGATGCTCAGCACTGCCTTGTGGTGGGGTGGAGGGGTGTGGGGTGAAGGGGGGAGCGGGGCTTTCCCACGCTGCTGCATTGCAGCTTGGAGCCGGGGAGCTGAGTGCGGAGGGGAGCTGGGAAGGCAGGGGATGCTGCATTGCAGGGCTGAGATTAGAAGCTGTGCAAATGGAGATGTGCCTGTGTCAAGGCGGGTGTGACACTGAAGAGCAGTGCCCAGCGCACCCGCTGATCTGCTTGTCTTTCCTCTAATCCATTTCTTCCACGTTTTGTTTCATTTGAGCATTTCTTTCATTCCTTATGCTGTTATTTGTCTTGTCCAATTGAGGCAGTAATGTATTTTTTTATTAATTCAGGAGAAGGGCTGAGATTCATCTCCCGCTGGAAGGAGCTGCTGGAATCTGTGTAGGGGAGCTTAGCACAAGCGCAGCACAGCTGGGCAGGACGTTTTCCTCATTCCTGGGAGCAGCCTTGCAGCAGGGAGGTGGCTCGAGAGCCTCGTGGCCCCAGTGCAGGGGCCAGCATGGCATGTGAGCTCCTGGAGGTGCTGTGTGGGCAGACCACGGTCAGGCACGTGCCCCTGTGCTGCCCAGCAAAATGCAGGCGTATCCTGCAGCAGGGACACACGCCTCCACCTTTATGAACATGTGAGCAAGTCAGTGCTGTAGGGAGCACAGGGTTTTCCACAACTACCTGGTGTAGGCATTGGTGATGCTTACTCATTCCACATCCCTCCTGGGTTTCGTGTCAGCCTTGTTAGCTCTGTCCTAGAGCCCTCCTGCTCATCAAGAGGTGAGCACTTTGCAGCCCTCCTCTGGCCAACGTACCTGTGAGGATCTGGCCTGAAGCATCACCCTGAAATTACAGAAAGAATTTATGGCAAATCCAGGAATTAGTTTCTGAAGATGTAAAGGCAGGGCTGCTCTGTCTTTGCATCTCCCCCAGGCTGGATCTTGCCCAGTGGCAGCGCGGGTAAGGAGGGGATGGTAAGCTGCCTAGGAGGGACCTTCTAAAGGGGACCCAAGAGGTGACTTTCAGTCTGGATTGAGGGTTTTGTGCCACGTTCATGAAGCTGCGTTTCCTTCAGCAGGCTGCAAGCCTGACTTGCAGCCACAGGTGATGCGGTGGGAGGGCTGGGTTCCATGCCAGCTCCGTTGGCTCACCAGCTGCTTGGCTGGGTTTGGCTGTGGGATGGAAACCTCTCCTGCTCAGTGAGCTGGAAGAATGGCTCATGGCTGAGGTCCTCTGCAGCTTGTTGAAGCTGCTGGAGGTTGTGGTCATTCTCGTGTGACCCAGGAAAATGAGAAGAGCTGTGCTGTGAGTGCTGAAGCCTGCGGTGTGCGAGCTGGAGGGGAGAATGTCATAACTGCAGCATGGCAGAGGGGCAGCACCACGCCTTTAGCACCAGGGAAAGGCTGAACCACTTTTATTTCTAGTGCCAGGCCCGCTGGGCACGAGCCTGTGTGGTTGGGATCTGGGGTTGCTTCATGTCCCACCTCTGCACATCTTGTGCAAGGTTGTGTCACCAAGTGTGACAATGAGACCCTGCAACCAGACAAGCTCCTTCAGTAGCACCCTCATGAAGTACACAATCTTGGCTAGACCCAGTCCTTACTGGCTCTACTGGGAGTCCAGACTGAGCTTTTGTGAAACTTGCACCTCTGTGCTTTTTTGGTGGGACTGAAGTGTCCCCAATGCTGGCACTGCCCTAGTTCCTACACTGAGCAGTCTGGGTCTCCTGATTTGGTGAGCAGCCGTGAAGCACGTTCAAAGCTGCGACTCAGGTACGGCTCAGTTGCCAGCTATTTATAGCCATGTGAGCTTTCAGCATCGCTGCGGGCTGAGAATAACTCACTGATGAGACACTTCTCAAAATCACGCGTCCGTTGCCCATGCACAGCATCGTCTCAAGCTTCCCACATGTCGGTGTAGGGTATGTCTTGGTCCTGTGCCAGCCTGGATTGACACAAAAAGGAGTTTACTCTGGCGTTTTTTCTAGCCTGGGGGGGTCAGCTGGTTTGTCGTGGCACAGCTACGCGGCCTGCTCCTCAGCAGGACACTATCAGCGTTTTGCAGGGAGCGTGGTGGGGACCCCTTCACGTGTGGGCACAGTTTGGGCTCCATAAAACCTACCCCATGAAGAGCAGCCCTTCCCTTTCGTGGCCTGATGTGTGGGGAGATGTGGGTGCTGGCAGGGAGGGGTGAGCTTGGGAAGCAAGGCAAAGGAACCTGCTGTTTGGGCTGGGACCTGTGATGTTGAAACTCATCTCTTTAATGAACCCCTCAGGCTGGAATCATTAGATGCTGTTGGGGTGTTTTCAGTTCTCTTTATCTCTGACTTGGCATTATATTTCCAAGCTGATGCAAACAAGTGGAAGAATAGATAGCGGCTAATTTGCATCGATTGCTGTGGCGCGGGAGCTCCCAGAGAGGTGAACTGGGGCTGGCAGAAAACATGCTGCAGGCCATACGATGGGGCAAGCGCATCCCTCCCCAGCCAGTTCCCAGTGTGGTGCCATGGGGGACATACTGTCAGCCTCACAGGCGCCTGCTCCCACATCCCGAGGCTTCTCCCAGCCTTGGTGGCTTAGAAGCTGGAGGAGGCTTTGCCAGGGCGAGTACAGCGTCATGAACAAACCCGGTGGTGGTGGAGCCGGGCAAGGCAGGGGTGTTTTGGCAGGATCCAATGTGGGAGCACTGCTTTGCGGGAGTGGGGATAGCTGAGTTCCCCCTGTGTTAAAACCAGGAGGAAAGGCATTTGACAGGTTGTGGCTGGGACCTGGGACTGTCTGGTTCTGCCAGGGCAGGACCAACGTGGGGCCATGGGCGCTGCAGCCACCACGAGTGCAGGACCCGCAGCCATGCAGCTGTGGCCTTTTGCAGCCACCTTGCCTTTAATCTCCTGACTTTCACTGCACCAAGGGAGTGATGAGGAGACAGCTCCAAACTCCCAATGCGCAGAGCAAAAGCAAAGGAAATAATGACATTCAGCTTCCTCCCTTCCTCCCCTTCCTCCCTCCTGTCCTCCCAGCAGGGAAGACAGACAGCATCCTGAAAGTGTCACTGCTGTGAGCCTGGAGAGGTGTGTGCTGATTCCCAAGGAGTCGGCCTCGTGCCGCAGCTGGGCTTCACTGGGCCTGATGCGGCTGCAGACCAAAAGGTGGGAGTGAATCAAGTCTCACTCTGTTGGCGCTTGATGTGTTCCTTCCTGTCGTGCTGGGCTGGGGAAGATGAAGCTGCCAAAGGCAAGCAGCCGTGGGGAGTCAATGGGGGCAGCCTGCGGACTTTTCTCTGGTGCTGCTCCAGCTGCTGCCAGGCACCATGGAAGATAGCTGCCCTGCACTCCTGTGCCTCCCACAGGCCCCAGGTTCATTTAAAAATGTAACAAAAACCCTTTCAGGGAATTGGAGTTACCCTGGACAGGCCATGCATTGCACCTTGGGATGCGCAATGACAAGAGGTCCTGGGAGCAGAGGTGCCAGTGCGCAAGGGACCCATTGGCTCCTGGTAGTGGTGGTTTCTCTCCCAAATAACATGCGCATAGACTTGGCATGGGGTTAAAATCCTGCTCGGCCTGGAGAACGTGTTGTGTGATCACTGGCCAAGGGGAAGCACCAACATTTGCCTGACTCCCAGCCGCAGACCTGAATCTTTTGTGCCTCAGGCTGTACATAGCTGGGGGCTCACAGATCATCAGTGCATTGTCTTTTGGCAAATTCCATTTTGATGGCTCACCCCAGGTTGATTTGAGGCTGGATATATCACTGTCTGGACGTCCTGTCTCCTGCTGTCAAGTGGTTAGATGCACCCAAAAGCTGGCTGCATCCTGACCCTGCGGGGAACAGCAGTACCCAGAAAAAAAACCCAGACCTCCTGCTCCTCAGTCCTGCACCAGCGGTGCTGCAGGCACAGCTGTGTCAGGGCAGTGAGATTTCCTGCCCTATGTGGTGTCTCAGCCTTTCTCCCCAGGACTCTGCCCTGTGTCAGAGCACAAGAGGCATGGCCCATCACGGCCGCTGTCCCCAGCCAGCTCAGCTGCAAGGGAGCCATTACAGCCTGACAGAGCTACAGCAGCCCTGCGGCTGTTTGGTTTTACCTTGGAGACCAGGATGTCCCCCAGCAGTTTCAGGGATGCGGGAGGGACAGAGCTGGTGTCCTTCAATACTCCAGGCTGAGCACAGCAGCAGTTTGGGGGCTGATTTACCAGCAGACCAAGACCTTCCTTCCTTACAGGCAAGAACATCTGGAAGAGGGCAGACGCTCAGGCAGCAGCACCTTCAGCCATCTCATTTTCATTTCCCTGAACTGTTTTAGCTGTGCTTTTGCTGCGCTGTGCCAAACAGCGTCCCGGTGCTGCTGGAGCACTAATATCCATCATCCGGCTGTGGTCTGTAGAGCGCTGAGAAATTTTGTGCTATTTTCAGTTAGTTTTCCAAGTTGAGCTTGCTGGCTCATGGGCATCTGTTCCCAGATGGAGAACATGTGGCTGGTTCCTGCAAGGGGAGGGGAACAGCCCCGCTCATAAAGCAGCATGGGGGATGAGTGAGGGAATCTCTTCCTGGAGCCTGTGAGATGCTTTTGGGGCTGTGCAGAGTGCGGCCTGGAGGTTGGGATTTTAAAGCTGCTCCGAAAACCCTCTGCAAGCAGAGTTTGCGTGGCAGCGTTGCTTGCGGTGGGAGGTCGCCTCCTGTCAGATAGCTTATTAGTCGTGGGGAAAGTACAGTAACCTGGGGGTAGGATTAAGTCTCAGCTCAGCTGCTGTTGGCACTGCTGTGTGCTTCCCAGCCCTGCTTACTTTTGAAAGCGAATAGCAAGTAATAAATTTTCTGGGGTGATTTCCTCAGCAAATAGTCATTGTGTTAAAACTGGTGAAACTCTTGGGGTTCCTGAAAACCTCCCTGCCTCGAACAGTCTGCACGAGCATTCGCAAAGTGTAACAGCACACAAGGAGGAGAGAAACCCAGAGCTCCAAATCAAAAGTAAATTTGCAAAGCAGCTTTTCCAGCCTTGCATTCCGAAGTGGAGCATGTTAATGTGTACAATGCTGCTGTGCTGCTTTCCAAAACCAGCCGCTCCACGCCACAGCAGTGACCAGTGGGGCAAAGCCACGTTCCCTTTGCTCTGCTCTTGGTTTGCTCATCGTTGCATTCAAGGGGCAGAGGTGCTGATTTGCTTTGTTGCTAAGGTTCTTGTTCCCTTTGTGGGAATAAAGCAAATTTTGTTTGGTTGAGATTCTCTATAGCTTCAAAGAGTAATCGAATCTGGGTTGCCAGCTTCTTTTTGTATTGCAAGAGATGCCTGTTTTCCATCCCAAACCATCCATGTTTTGCAGCTCAATAGCACATCCCAGACAATGGCTTTAGAAATCAGACGCCTGCATTTTGGACCCACAGTGCTGAGGCAACGCCAAGCAATGCACGGGGTGCCAGAATTCATGCACAGGGGGAGAGAGAAGAAGGAGGAAGAAAAACTTGCTCCGATGGGATGTTTCCAAGGAGATCATGGTAATGATCTTCCATTTCCATGTAGCTTTTCATCCCCTTATGGAGTGTTTTAGCTCATAAGCAGACGTTACACGCGTCCTGTACGGAGAGTGCAGCAGCTGTCCTTAAAGTGCACGTTGTAGTGGGGAAGCTCTGGCACTGTGGAGCAGGATCAGCCTGGGATGGGAGCGACCCCTGAAACTGTGGGGACACTCAGGGACACAGGATGTCCCTGCCCCTTTGGCAGCACCCGGCATTCAGTGTCACGGCACACCGGTGTAGGGAGTGGCCTTGCCGCTGAGTAACGGCATCTGGGTACGTCTCAATCCTTCCCCAAATCAGTGTTGCGTGTGGGACGTGCCTCGCATCAACCGGCATCCAGCTCAGAGCTGCATCGTGGCTGGACACAGTCTGGCACTTGGCTCATTGGAGCGAGACCCCTCTTACAAGCTGTTGAGGTCTCTGGGAGCTCAGCTGGGAGCAGCATCCGGGGTTTACAGTCAGTGCTGGAGCGGGCTGCGTCCCACACTGACACGCAGGGTGGTTTTCCTGGCTCATCCATCCCTTTTTCCCTGGTTGAGGCTGGCTGCTGTGCTGGGGGAGCCACGTTAGCCCAGGGAGGATTGCAGAGCTCTGCAAAGGGTCAGTAAGGCTGTAACTGCTGCTGGGGGTGTGCGGGAGGTTGGTTAATATATGATATTCCCTCATCCTTCTGAGTGCCTCTTGCTTTCCAAGAGGAGGAAGGCAAGTCTGGAGCTCTGCTTCTCCCCTGCGCGGAGATGGGTTTGTAAAAGCCACAGTTTCTTCCGCTTTTTTTTTCTTCCCTCTTTTCCTGCCCCGGAATTTTTCCGTGGCTTGATGAATTTTTAAACAAAAACATGGTGAGGAGAGAACAAGAGAGGGGGGGAAGACCCAGGAGAGGACAAGGAGGAAAAAGTCTGTTTTCAAAACCAGAGTGATTTCAAGTGGAAGTGAAAGTTTAGGGTGTGTTTTTAATTTTAAAATTCCAACTAATTTCAAGTCACTTTATCGACAGGAGAAAATACATTTTTCCTAATGCTCTTTTTAATAAACGCCAGTTTTACAAGTAGAAGCTGTTGGTTGAAAAATCCCATGGCGACATGGAAGCAAAAGGCAACTGCTGTGCCCTTGAATTCCTTCCTTGCCGTGATGGGGGTCGGTGCTCACTGGAGGTGGGGGGCTGAGGCTGGGTGGGGGGACAGACCCCCCCGCAGACTCCACTGTGCCTCCAGGTGGTTGATCTGTGGGGGATGGCAGGGTTGGTCACCTGTACGCAGCAGCTTTGCATGAGGGCGGATGTGGACAGAGGTGGTTCCTTGCCTGTGTGTGCAGGGCCGGGGAGGTGGCTGCATGGCAGCCTGGGGCACAGCAATAAGCAGAGGCAGGGCTCTGGATGCAACAGGCCAGAATTCAGCCCAAATCGGAGCCCTCTGGTTCTTTGCCTTCCAGCTGGAGGACTGGCTGCTTAACGCTGGAGAAGGTGAAGGAGGCAAGAGGGAGCAGGGGATGGAGAGGGGAGGTGGAGGCAGGTGAGGGGTCTGGTTCACACAGCTGAGCATCACCAGGGAGCCCAAAATCTCATCACCAGGAGTGTTTGTCCTGCTCCCTAAGCTGGGTTTAAGCCTGGTGCTGCTGCCAGCACTTCCTGTACTTCTGACCTGCAAAAGTCATCCAGAGAGTTTGAGTTGGTGATACAGCCATGAGATACCATGGACACCTTTCTGTGCTGTGCTTCGTCCCCTGCAGAAATCTTCCCCCGCTGTCTCCCACTGACACCGAGGCAAGAGTTGAGCACCCACATTGGAGACGGGCTGCTCTTGCTGCTCTCACTTGGGTTGGGCTGGTTTCTCATGGCTGTCAGCTTGGCGGGTAGATTGAATGTTGTTAGAAAAACAGCTTAAATCCATCACCTTTAAATTTTGCAGAGCAGAGAGATCTCCTAGCAGATCTCATTGTATTTCATACTGGAGCAGAAAAAGAAACGTTTAATGGTAATTTTTTCAGTGACTTTCCAATTTTTTTTTTTCTTGCTAAACTGTCTGCAATCACTTACAGTGTTCCTGAAGGGATTAATTACTCGCTGGAGCTCATTGTGTGTATTTCATATTCAGAACTGTTGGATGCGATGCCTGGCTTGGATCGGGCGAGGGGTCACATGGTGTTTCTTTTTTCATCCTTTTTCCCCTGTTCTGTTTTATCTGTCAGGCTCCTGGTGTGAGCGCTCCCAGTCGCTGGTTTGGTGGTTGCTTGGTCGGTACGCCGCACGTGATCACAACTGACTTCCCTGCTCCGCGCTCCTTTGTCAGGGGGAAGCGTAGCCAGAAGAAGACAAATCGCTTCCTTGTTTGAGTGACTTTTGGCTGATGCTTTCCCCCAAGCTGTAGTATTGGCTCAGCTTTTCCTGCAGCGGTCGTGGCGCTGGGCTGCGCATTGTCAGTGCTTGGACAGGCCCCTGGAGCAAATTTGGGGAGAAGAGCTCAAAGTACTTTGCAGCGCTGCTTCCCATGGTGGAGAGGGCTTGTTCAGTGCAGGCAGCCGTTGCGTGGAGGTGGGACATCTCGGGGGATAAATCCCAGCTGCGGTGCTGCCGGAGACCCCACGGCTCCATCCTTGGAGGGTCGCATCCCTGGGAGGGTGCTGCCTGTGGGACAGCCGTGTGCTTGGCGCTTTGGCGGCACAGGGAACGGCATTGTCTCCAGCTCGGCAGGGGGGATTCCAAACCGTCCAAGCCGGGGCGTGTAAGTCGGCGTGCTCTCGGCATGCTTAAACGATTCCTGCAGCATGCAGGGGACGGGCTTGTCACTGCGCAGGGGTCCGGAGGCGAGCGGCCACTCTCCTGTTTAATGTTGGAGTGAGCCGATGTGCCCGGGGGCTCGCAGCCACTGTCACAGCATGTCACTCAGCCCTTGGTGTTGGCGGATATGTGGCAAGGGTGGACACAGGAGCTGGCACATGGCGGAGAGTCCGGAGGCTCCACTGAAATCCCTCCTGTTGGTGCCAATGCCTTTTTCAGAGTGTTTTCCATCCTGCCCATCCCTGACACTGCCAAGCCCACAGTAAAACTTGGACTTGTGGGGTGGAACAGCAGTTCTTTGCATTAAATCCTAAAGCGTGTCAGAGTCCCTCCCCTCGCCATAATGCAGGTGATAGATTTGAGGTGAAGAGCCCTCTTTCTCCATGCAGTCCTCCAGCCCCACTGGGGTGCCTGGGCGGGGGTGCGGTGGGCTTTGGGGTCCCAGGGAGGAGAGCAGGGACTGAGTGGCAGCTCTCATGGTGGTGGCACAAAGCTTTCTGGTCCCAAGCATCCCCTTCCCTCCTGTGGCACAACCAGATTTCCTGAAGGAGGCAGGATCTTCCTTCTCTGCAAATCACCACGAGTGGGAAAACTGCAACTGCTGTTTAAGAAAACCTTTTCCCAGTGGTGGGGACCCACTGAGGGCACTGCGAGAGGTGGAACAGGTCCAGAAGCAGAAGGAGGATGGTGCAGGTCCTGCCACCGAGCACACTGAGCCCTTGCCCCTGTGCTCCCAATGGGGAGCTCTCAGCGCTAAGAATAGACAATTTATTCATACGCATCCCTCTCCCTGTGAAGGGTGCTCGAGGCACTGCGCAGCAATTAAAACAAGTTCATAATAATAGAGCCAGCAGATAGCAGCACGGACCCTGGAGCTGGTGGAGGATTTGGCGGTGCTGAGGATGGATGGGGGGCACCAGTGCTGCTGACCTCCCTGGTGGACACCCAGCACCTCTGTGGTGGAGACTCAGCACAGGGATGTGGGGCAGTGCTGTGAGGCGGCAGGGTGAAACCCTGGGTGTCATTGCAGCCGCTGTGCAGGGTGTGGGGCTGCAGGAGGGGCAGGGCAGAGGGGGCCATAGGATGGGTAGAAGCACATGGGGCTGGCACTGCTTCTGCCTCCAGTGGGGGGAAGGCACCTTCCCAGGGCAGGTTCGGAGGACTGGGTAACAAGGCCAGCGGAGGTAATGGCAGTGTTCATGGGAAGGGGAATGTGCTACTGGGTGAGACAGGGGCCCAACGCTCCCTTATTGCAGCAGGGGTGGCCCTGGGGGAGCTGGCATAGTGGGCAGGAGAGTTCACCTGCATTAATTTGGGTCACCCCAGGCTCTCTGCTGTTTGTTACTGGAATGCCTCATCCCACTTCTGGGCAGGGACCCGGGAGCTGCTGATTCCTGTTGGCTGCATGGGGACCAGGGGACGAACACAGGATATCGGTGTGTTGCCGTCAAAGCTGTGGTGCCCTCTTCAAGCAAACCTGCTGCTAGCGGGTTTGCTTCGGGGTGAATGTCACCTGGGCAGATGATGGGGCAGACTGAAGGGACCCCCTTCTGATGTGCATGTCAGTCCTCAGCCCTGCCTGGGTTGCTATTGCAGATGCTGCCACAATTTTCAGGGGGTGGATCTTGCCCCAGTGCCTGATAGGACCAGCACCCCGGCAGTGCTCGCCCACCCCACTGCTGGGGGAGCACAGTTGGAGGGAGACTCTAAGCCTTGTGGGATCCTGGTAATGGTATGTGCAGCGGACTTGTTTCTGGCTCCCGCAGGCTGCTGCGCCTGGTGCCAGAGTGAATTTGGCACCTGGCCCTCCTGCGAGGCTGGGGCCGGGGGTGAGAAGAAAGGCTGAGCCCTCCCCGCTGCCTTCACTGCAGGCAGGAGATTCAATTACCCCCGTGCTTGCACAATGGCCGTTTATCTCCGGGAGCAAAACCCTGGTAACCATCAGGGCAGAGCGTGAAGGGCTGATTAGAGGGTGTGCGGGGAAGGGCGCTGGGGTCGCGTGCAGGCACTTCCCTTCCCATTTCCAGGGCTTTCCATGGTAATGGCTCCTATTTTCCTCCGTTGTTAGGACGTCACTCACATGCAGCTCGAACGACATCTGTCAAAACATGTCCCCCCCGTCCTTTGCGCTTCTGAGGAAGAGGGATCCGTTGGCCCCATAATGAGCCTGACATCAATTAATCATCAGCCTTAAAAATTAGCATCGTGGCAGTACACGTTGGAGGGAAACGATTCCCCAGATGGAAGCAAAAATAGCCTCGGTTATCTTCCTCCTCTCGCGGGAGGTGGCAACAATAGATCCACTAACGAGCCTGGAACTCGTTTAAGCTGGGTTTGCACCCCGAGGCTGGGGGAGCTGGAGGTGCTCTGCCTCCTGGTCTGGCTCATCTCTGGAGGTGCTGTTGGGGGACCACCTTGTGCAATGGCTGATGACCTTCCCCTGGGGTCTGGTCCTGCCTGCAGCTGGACCCTTGTGGGCTGGCATCCCCTGGGCTTTGCAGAGAGGCCAGGGTGAGCTCGCAAGTGCTGAGCCCCTTCCTGAAGCTGAGGGTTTGGAGGAGAGCAACACTGCAGGGGTCTCATTCTCGTGGACTGGAAGATGCTCATTCCTGAGTGGTGCTGCTGGGCGAGGATGAGGGTTCAGCTGGTGTGTCAAGGACATGTCCCACTCCAGGTGGGCTGTCCCTTGCTCCCCTCCAGGGTGGCAGCTCTGACCAGCGCTGGTGCCCACGGCAGCTTGGTGAGTGCCTTGCCAGCTCCAATATCCAGGAGCTTGGCGATGGGCTGGAGGTCTCCAGAGACCCCGTGTCTGGGAGGTGACTTGGGCATTTTCCATGCTCAGTGCTGCTCTGCCTTGCTGCCAGGCAAGCTGTAACCCAAGTGAGCAGCTCTGCCTCCCGTAGCCTCCTGCAACTTTGGTTTCCCACCCTGTTACTCGGCGAGGTGAAGAGCCTCCAGCACTGGCTGCGTTTTAGGTCCATCTTGGTGGCTCTGATAAGCAGCTCAGCGCAGAGCAGCTCTGCAGGCTGCAGCTGGTGGGGGAGCCAGGGAGGACATTTTGCATTCTTGCTGGAGACACACGAGGGCTCCTTGGCTGATCTGGTGATGGACAGACAGACCAAGTGTCTACGAGAGCCCAGCTGAGGCCGGGGAGAATTGTGTTTGCAACGCATTGCTCTGCACAAAGCTCGCAGTCACAAGGCGAGGGGGACAAAAGGCTCCCTGTTCGCTCCGTCCCAGTGGGTGCAATTCCAACAGTTAAAAAGCAAATGTGAGTTGTTTGTCTCTGAATATAAAGCTTCCCCAAGCATGGCCGTATTCTGGCTGGGAATGGGGAGTTTGGCTCTGCTAATGACTGTTCTCCCTGCAAAACGGAGCCAACTCGAGCCAAGAGCTGCCCAGCCGGGGCCTTTCCCGCTGGCCCTGGTACGGGGCCGTGGGCTGGGGAGGGGACAGGCTCCTGGGTCTGATAAACGCCCTTTCAGCCAGGGCTGGGCACCCGGTGGAGAGCAGCGGGGAGGGATGAGCATGGGGACCTCTGCCTGTTGTACCCAGGGGTGACTGCCACCTGTGAGCATCCTGCCAGCACCCAGGATCTTCTCCTGTGCCCGAGGGGTTTGATGTCCTCAGCAAAAGGGAGCCCCAGGCAAGGCAGGCTGGCTCCCTTGAATCATCAGATCTGTTGATTTGGGGCATCTGACTGCGAGTCCAAGGGCTGCTGTCGCAGATCAGGGAGCTCGAGTCATGTCTCTCCGTACCTGAATTTGGGTGGCTGCCCTGTTCATGGGGAGGCCTGTGAATCCCCATGGCCCTGGGTTTTCACCCAGGTTTTTATTCCCAGACCAACTGGAGAAGGAAGGTGCGTGTGGCTGGAGGTACAATGGTGCAGAACAGTGTGCTGGTGATGTGCCTAGTCCTGGGCAGCCCAGTTGTGCTGGGGAGAGGGGCAGGCAGTTGTGAAGCTGCTGCAGGACCTGGGCGTGAGCGTGGGTCTGGGAGGAACAACTGTGAACCACGTGCTGCAGCCAGGCTTGGGACATGGGCACATCCACACCATCTACATGGAGGGTCCTGAGCAGTAACAGGCCATTGAGACGGCACCAGGGCCCAATGTGGAACAAACGCTGTCTGTGGCTGGGTGCGTGTGGCTCCCCTGAGGACATGTGGCACTTAACCCCTATGTTTGTGGCAGCTGAGCCATGCTGAGCACAGCCCATGGGCATCTCCACCATGGCCCAAGGATCTCCCTCCTCCCTGGCTGCTTTTGCATTCACCCCATCCTCCCTCTTGGCTCGCTTGTTCTCTGGGCCACTGGGGCTTTGGAGAAGGGTTGTGCACAGTGAGGGAGGGTAGTTACGGGAGAAAGGATGTGGCTGTGACTGGCCATCAGCCTTGTGCCCTCCATCACGCTATGGGATCCCTGCAGGGAACCCAGCTTGGTCCTTGAGATGCAGTCAGAAGTGGGTGCAGGATTCCCCCTGCGCCCACGTCCCCCTCCTCCACCAGGCAAAGCCTGGAATGGGGGCTGGCAGCGTCCCCAGATGTAGGGCACATCTGGAGGGCACCGAAGCAGTTAAGTGAAGGGCTGATTTGTGCTATAGAAACCCACAGTTCCTTCCTTTGATCCTCTGAATCAGCCCATTGCCTCCGTCGTATAAAGCCCCATTTATCTCCGCTCTTCCCAGTAAGTTTGAAGGCGGTCTCGGCTCGTGGCTCCTCGGCAGCAGTGAGCTCGCCCGGCTTTCTCTTCCGCTGAAGCAGAATCAGGTGAAATCTCTATGGCAACTAGCAGATGACAGTGAGTCTTGTTGCCTTGGAAATGAGGCAAGGAAAAAAAAACCCAACCCACCCAAAAAGAGCCATCTGGAATTTTGAATTTCCACAATGTCCGACCCGCATCTGGTGACACGTGGGGAGCATGAACCCGCTGGCGCCGGCTGCTCAGGGGCCTCTGAGCCGGGGCCCGTCCGCACCTTCTGCCTTGCCATGGGTTGTTTTTTTTTTTTTTTCCCCCCCCCCCCCGGCTTTTTTGGGGGGGGGGGGCAGGGTCTGCAGCATTGCTTTGGATGTCTGCTGGTGGCTGCGTTAAAGGTGTCATGTGCAGAGCATTTGGGGCTCATGAAACTCCTGGGCTGGGCGTACCTGTGGCACATTGCTGTCCAGGACAGTGCTGGCACACCCCAATAACGCTAACCCCCAGGGGGACAGCAGACTCTGGGGCGGGGGGGAAACTGAGGCACAGAGCACTGCATGATGGGCCTGACCCCACTCTGCCGGGGCCCCAGCTTAGGAAAGACCGCAGGTGCAGTGACACCATCTCCATGTGCCTGAGGCCACGGGGCTGTTAACGGGGGAGTTAGTGTCACCATGCATTTCTGCTGCCATGTGCACCAGTCTCCGGAGGCTCAGGGCACCCTTTGGTGCATGGATCTGGCCCATCCACCTGCCATCTGCAACCCCCCTCCTTCCCAAGCTGCACAGGCATTTCCTCAGGGTTATTTTGGACACCCGTGGTGCTGGCGACTGGGGCGTTGGGACACTCCCAGCTCCTCTGACGCTTTGCAGGAGCAGTTTTGGAGGCAGCTGTGTTGCAGGGGTGTGCAGCGCTGCGTGCAGGAACAGGGTCTGCCGTGACATGGGGGATTTTTGGTGCTCCTGGCTCTTCAACGTGGGAGAGTGGGGGGTGACGCGGAGGTGGGATGCATGGGATGTTGAGCAGCTAGAGGCTATCACTGCTGAAAAAGGAGTTGTAATTTGGATGCGCAGGTGGGGTGGTTTGGGGCCAAGTGCAGCATCCATTGAAAGAATAACCCACAAGTGGGCTGGAGGCCCGGTCTGGATCTCTCCGGCGGGTTCACTTGGAAACTTGTATATGGGAGAGACCCAATTAACTAGATTTATGGCTGCTTTAGCCTGAGAAAGTCTGAATCCCTTTTAAAAGCTTGGCTCGCTGGAGCCAGACAGGGTCTAGGCTCCAGGTCTCTCAGCCCTGCCCTCATTACAAGCCGTGATTCGCACGGCTTAGCAGCAGCGGTCGCCCCAGAAGTGCTGATTCGGCTGAAGTCCTGGCCTGTCACCACTGTGCCACTGCTAATTTTCTGCTCTTGCCTGCTAGCGGGGAGGTGACAGCCCCCACGCACAGTGTGGGGCTGCCCCAGCCTGTGCCGGCTGCGGTGGTGGGGATGGCTGCAGCGATGGGGATTGTAGGTGCAGGCAGGGGAAGGGGCTTCCTTCCTCACTGCAGCCACCTTGGATCCTCCTGCAGAGCCATGTTGTTTTGCAGAAGTATCCAGCAAGGTGTGAGATATGGCAGGGCTGCGCCAAAGTGGGGTCCTGTCACCGCTTCTCCTCTTGCTGTGTCCCTGCAGGACCTGGTGTTCCCCAGGAGGCTCAGAGCGTGCATGGGGCACAGTGTCCCCACCAGCGCTGCCCACTGTAACCCCATTGCCTGCCCTGGCTTTTGCTGCTTGGCCTTTCCTCTGTCTGCCAAGGGCGAGTGCTGGACACGCTGCACTGCATCCAATCTCC
This sequence comes from Haliaeetus leucocephalus, assembly GCF_000737465.1. Classification (NCBI taxonomy): domain Eukaryota; kingdom Metazoa; phylum Chordata; class Aves; order Accipitriformes; family Accipitridae; genus Haliaeetus; species Haliaeetus leucocephalus. The sequence goes on from NW_010973436.1 coordinate 736,858, forward strand.
TTCCTGCAGCCTGCATCCCACTGGGGTCACAGGGCTACGTACGGGGCAGCAGCAAGCAGGGAGCCCAGCCTGCCCTGGCTGAAGTTGGGGACAGGGACCCATCCTCAGGTATCTGTGGCATCCCCTGCACATCCCCATCCCCATTGGCAGGAGGCTGTACCTCTGCATCCCCAGGGCAGAGCATGTCCAGCCGTGTCAGCCTAGGGGCTGCTGCCGTCTTCCGGGGGATACTGGCCATGCTTCTACCCTTTCGTCTGCTTGGGGTGTTTTGGAGGTGCCAGTCGGCCATCTGGGTACCCAGGTACCATGTTACCAGGGTGCTGGATGGCACAGGGCTCCCAGCCCTGTCCCTGCCTCCTGGGGAGCAGGACCCACTCCCAACACTGCTGCAGGAGACAGGATTGGCAGTCAGCCCTCAGCTCGCACCAAGAAGCCCCTGGCAATTAAAGCAATGAAACCATGGTGAGTGCTAACGAACCTGCTGCCTTCCAATGGGGTGGGGCAACAGGTTTGGAGGAAAGGGCAAGATGCCCTCCTGGGCCACTGGGCGAGGATGTGCTCTGCCCAGCTGAGGTGCGCTGGGGCATCTTCTGAGAGAGAGAGGTGGTTCTGGGGGGTCCCGGTACATCCCTGGGAGCATGCAGGGATTGCAGGGATGGGGGCCAGGCTGGAAAACAAGGCCGATGGTGGAAGCAAACACTGTGGACCTGGCAGTCACCCCACAGAGCCCCATTAGCCATCTCTGCTGCTCATTTAGCCTGTTTGGTAGCTGTTGGAGGGGAGGAAGAGAATTAATTAAGCCACAGGGAGAAGGATTGCAGGTTGCAACCATCCCCCTGTCCAGCCGTCCGGGAGTGTGAATCAGAGCTGGATGTAAGAAATGCAAGATAAAGCCATTTTACTCCATATGGAAAGACTTTGCTGTCGGCGCGCCAAGACACCAGTAACCAAATCGCACACTGCGGGGTGTAAGCTGGGAACGCACAGGGCTCAGCAAGGTTTGCACCAGCCTTGGGATCTTGGGTCTCCCCTCAGGCTGGCAGACCGGCTGCGGCAGGCTCTGGGTGCCGGAGCGGAGTGTTTGCAAGGAAAACACCAGCAAAACAGCGCCTGGGCTCATTCATTCATAAATGCAGCTGGGAGCACGGGCTGAGGCAGCGCGGTGGGAGAATTGTCTATCTGCACAAGGGCTTGTGGAGCCGGGGAGCTCGGCTGGGCTGGAGGAGTCTCACGGCCCCGGAAGAATGGTTTTTATTGCAGAGTTTATTAGTGTATTTTTCAGTGTGCTGGAAGGAATTGAGCAACCAGTTAAAAATGTTTCATGGCCTGGGGAAGTTCATTGCAGCTACTGTGTAATAGGGACCCAACCATAATGACTCAGAAACACCGTGAGGCCTTTTACAGCAAATTCCTGCTTGCCATTAAAATATTTACTGGGTCGCCAGGAGTCCTTTCCGAGTCTGATCTTCTGAAATGAGACTAGTTGGGTTGTGGGGGGCAAGAAAACATGCATGTGAGTGCCATGCTCGTGCCAAGCTTATGAACACAGGTGCAGACGGTGCATCCGTGCAGGCCGAGTACACTCATGCCAGCATTGGCGTTGGCTTCTGCCATCCTTGTGCCTGCTTACATACACGTGGGCATGCATGCAAGGTCGTAGGCACAGGTGTGCACATACACACACACCTTTCTGCAGGCAGAGAGGGTTTTGCTACCATGCAGCCTGCACATGAACATATGTATGATGCAAACAAGCGCTCAGGCGGCACACACATGCAGGTTTCTGTGCCAAGGCACATGGGGCACATGTGTCCCATGGATGCGGCTCTGCCTGGCCCCAGCGGGAGCTGTTGGCCACATGCTTCTTTGAAATGAGCTGTCACGAGCCGTTTGGAGTTGATGATTTCCTCATTCCTTGACGTACTTGGCCACGTCGGCAGCGCCCGGCTGCGGGGACGCGGCTGTGCCCCGTTGTGCAGGCAGAGGAGCTGCCACCGCTCACTGTTGGAGGTGATGGGAAGGGCTGGACGTGGGCACAACGTGGAGCTGCCTGGTCTCCTCCTGCCCTGGCCCTGCTGTGCCCAGAACAGTCAGACCCGCAGCAGGCACACAGTGCCTTGCCCTTCTCCAGCCCTTTGCAGCACAGCTCCCTCATTTCTCTTCTTCCTCTTCCTCCTCCTCAGCTGCCTCCAGCCTCACATTCTGTCTTGCTCCTTCTTTTGGCAATGGTATCTGCTGCTTCCCTAGTTGTGCAGGGCAGGAGATGGGGGTGATGGGCAGCGCATGGGTCGGGGCTGGGCACCCATGGTGCCAGGTCACTGTGCTGACATCCACCGTCGTGTAGCAGGCAGCGCTGATCCAGTGTTTAACACAGAGGCAGGTGATGGAGACCATGCAGGAGAGCGCTTGCAGACAGTGGGGTGGTTAGGAGTGGGCTAGGACTTCCTGCCTCAGTTTGCCTGTGTGCAAAGCAGAGCCGTATTGTGTTTGCTGATGTTGGAGAAAGCGCTCAGAGCACTCAGTTAAGAAAGGAGCAGCAGTAGGGGCTGGGGTGGGGGCTGGGAGAGCTGCCCAAGCATGGCTGCAGGCAAAGGCAGGTTAGACCCAGCCTGGCACAGGGGAGAGCGACTTGGGCAGTGAGGCCTGGTGGCCTCCCTGCACAAGGCTTGGGGACAGTAGCCACATCTTGGGGCTGCCCTCCTCTGCGTGGCCAGGCTAGGGGAGCACAGGGCTGGAGCCAGCACCCCCTTCCCTCTGTGACAGCAGGACAGAGGCTGTGAGAGTGGCGGGGAGCTGCAAACAGGGCTGCAAGCCAGCCTGGAGCTGGGGCAGAGGGGGTGGTTGGTCCCTGAGCCTGCAGCCCCAGCAGAGCAGGGAACACTGGGGGATGCGTCCTGGCTGTCACTGCCTGGAAAATGAGCCCAGCCAAGGCAGGGTGTCCAACTGACCCTGCTGTAGCACGGGCTGAGCTGTCCCTGCGGCTCCCCGCTCCAGCAGCTGGAAACATCTGGCTGCGGGAAGCTTGCTAAATTGATGCGGGGAGGAATCCAGCGCGCTCCTGCTGTTCCCACACTCCAGCCTCTCCCAGCGGCTCCAGTTTCGGCTCAGCTCTGGCATGCTGCAGCTCAGACAGCCCTGAGACAGCCCCCAAGCCCCTCGCTGCACCTGGAAAGTGGACTGTGGGGGCCCGGTGTCACCGCCCTGGCCCAGCACAGTAGGGATAGGCAGTGGCAATTCAGCGCTGGCAGCGATGCAGCCACTGGGATGTGTGCCAGAGGTGGGTGAGCAGCTCCTTGAGTCCCAGTTTGGCCCTTTCCCAGGTGAGAGCTGCTGCTTTTCCTGGGGCAACTGCAGAGGCTAGAGTGACTTGGACTGTCACCCAAACACTGGAGGCCAGGAGAGCAAACTGTGCCAGGCATGGGTGACCAATGGTGCTGTGGATGAAGCTGGGGATGGGGGTCACTGCCATAGCCCTGAAACACTGGGGCTGAAGCATCCTACAGCCTTTTGCCAGGCACCTGAGCCCTTGGATGCTGCTTCTTACCTTGGGTGCCGTGGGGGTCCTCGCTGCAGGGGGTCCCCCAGCAGCACTGAGGGTGCAGGAGGAGGTGGCACCCACATGTCAGCTCCTCTGGCTTTGCACAGGAGACACAGCAAGTGCTCACCCTGGCCCCACTGCTCCTTGGGATGGGGGTGGCTGTGGCAGCCCTGCTGGCAGTGGCACCCCCAGAGGAGGCAGCACCAGGCCCAAGTGCTGGCTTCATGCCCCGGGGGAATGGCTGCGGGTGGCCACGGGGGAGGCAGCCGGAGTGTTTTTGGGAGGGAGCTGTGCCCAGGAGGAGCACGCTGCCGAGCTGGCAAGGGGGTGGGAGCTGCTGGCGGCGCCAGGGGACAATGGTGGCTCTTCCATCCCATCCTGCTCTGTCCCGCCCCAGCCGACAGGGACATGTCGCTGCTGGGGTATGTGTGCCGCCTTCTCCGGCTACAGGAGCTGGTCTCAGGGTGGATGGCCCCCACTGAAAGTGGTCAGGGTGGAGGAGCTGAGGGTGCCGAGTCCTTCCCTGCATGGACCCGCCTGGGGACACTGGTGGGTGTTTTATTGTTCTTCCCTAAGGTTCAGATGTGCCTCCGCGCCAAAATCTTCCATTGGCCTACAGAATGCACGTGTGGCAGTGATGCACTTGGCCTCAGGTTTCTGCTCCGCCATTTCAGGCCTGAAAATCCATCTTTCCAGGCAGCCCAAGGGCAGGACCTGGCAGCTTTGAGGTGACCCTGATCTGCCAGCATGGCCCTTTCCGCCTGCCCCACCAGAGGGGCATAGAGTCCCTTTGTCCCCAGCCACAGAGCAGAGTGGGTGCCATCCTCCAGCACCAAGGGCCCCTCGAGCCTCCTCTGCACTCCAGCTCCATGTGCGCAGCCCCTCTGCTCCAGCCCTCCAGCCCTCTGCCCTTGCTGCCTGCACATCCCTATCCTGTGGCTCTGGGGCACCGGTTGGATGTTCTGTGCCTTTGATTAACTCCTCCAACATGCACAGGCCACAACAAAGATTTAATCACAAGTTCATGACTTGCCTCCTGCTAAGCCTTGTTCAGGGAGCTGGACCAGGGTGATCGGACACACGCAGGACCGGGTATTCTTACGCAATGGCGTGTGCCGGCTGCGTTGGGTGCCCCGTGGGCTCACCAACCCTCTTACCCTCATCTACAACTGGCTTTAACCTGCTTGATTTAACCTGTCTCATTGGGGCTGTTACCGCTTGTCACCACCTTCCAGGGTCACACGTAAATTGGTGCCGCTTCACCGGTTTGAGGTGCTCCTGCCCGGGCCAGTGGGCGAGCAGAGCCTTGGGAGGGGGCAGCATCACCCATGGGTGCTGCCTGTGGCATGTCCGGTGGCATGGTTGGTATGTGATGGGGACAATGGGACACAAGCCCTGCTCCTGTGCTGGACATGTGGCGATGCTGTTGCAGGGAGCTTGCCGGGGTGTGTGCCAGTGGTGTCCCCCCAGTCCCTGCGTCACTGCAGCTTACACAGTGCCGTTGCAAATCCTGAAGTGCTGGTTGCCACGTTACATTAGGAGGAGCCATGTCCAGCATCCCCGGCGCCCGCTGTCACTGTGGTTCAATGGCAAGCTGTGGCTGAAAGGCTTGAAATTGGGGATCAAAGCTGCGGTGGCACGGCTGTTAGCCACCGGGGATGCACACGAGTGGGTCAGGGGCGTGGGGGGCTGGAGCCGAGCTCGGCAGCACTGCCAGGGCTGTGCCAGGTCTGACCCCCCCTCCTCTGTGTGTGTGTATGCACACATATGTGTGCATTCATGTGTAGGGATGTCTTGGGGGGGAGGGAGGTGCACATGCTTGTGTGTGCAGGTGCGCCTCTGTGTTTGCAGATGCATTTACATGTGCGTGTGGATCTGCATGCACAAGTGGTTGTGGTGCAGGTACATGCATGTCCACACGTGCAGGCTGGGGGGTGCATACCTGCGTGTGTGCGTGCACACCTGCGTGTGTGCATGCACGCCAGTGCTATGGGGGTACACCCCTGGAGAAGCCCCAGAGCAGCTGGAGCTCAGGGTTTCCAGCCCCAGGTTGTGCCTGTGGGGGGCTTGGTCTTGCCGGCTGCTCCAGCCTGCAGCAGCGGCAACCTCTCCCTGGGCACAAGGAGCGGGGCTCGACTTGCACTGTTCCCTGACATCTCCTCAGCTTCTGCTGGCTGCATGCTGGGTGGTGCTGCTGCAGCACCTGTGTCGCCAGGCCGAAGCACCTCCAGAGCCTGGGGGACACAGGGGCAGGTTTGGGGATGTTCTTCCGGGGCAAGGGCTCCTGTGTGGCCCCATGGAGCAGGGTCACAGTGCTTCGGGGTTGCCTGACTGTAGGTGGCCTCCTGTCACCTGCGTGGGTCCCGTGGTCTCACTTGGTCCCCCCGGCCCTGCTGGCCACTGCCCAGCTCATCCTTCCTGGAGCAGACATCCCCATCATGGCCACAGCACCCTTGGGGGTGGCATTTCGTGGTGGTGCAGCTCAAACCTGGTGCGAGCCCTGCCCTGTCCCTTCCCAGTGGCAAAGTGAGAGCTGGGGGGCACAGCTGTGGGCAGAGGGGTGTGGGAAGGAGCTGGGAGGGGCACAGCTGCGGGTAGAGGGGCTCAGGAACCATTCATCCCTTTAAAGCTGCTGCCTTGTCTCTCCACAGACCCTGAGTCCCAGAGGAAGAGGACAGTGCAAAATGTGCTGGACCTTCGGCAGAACCTGGAGGAGACCATGTCCAGCCTGAGGGGCTCTCAGGTGTCTCACAGGTGAGACGCCAAAACCGGACCCCCACCACCCCTTCCCCGCAACCAGTGTCCTTCCTGGGGCAGCAAGGGAGGTTGGGGCGGCTGGGAAGCGGCTCTGCTTTGAGCAAGGGCGATGTTGGTGGGAGGGAGCAAGCTGTGGCCTCTGGCCTGGGGACCCTGTGCATGGGGGATTGGAGAGATGCCCCCAAATCTGTGGGGTGTCATGCACAGGGCTGCGGCAGAGCTCCATCCCTAGCAGTGCTCTGGGTCCAATGCTGCCTCATGTGCTCTGTGGCAGTGGGGATGGGTGGTGGTGGCACCAAGGGGAGCTGGTTGCCCCCAGACTCCAGGCAGGGGGTGAGGTCTGTTCCCGATGGTTGGGTGTCCCTGTATGGACAACCAGAGGTGAAGGTATCCCCTGCACCTGCCCGGGTTTGGACCACTGGCTCCATCCCCATCCATGACTCAGTTTCTCTACTCTGTGTAGGGGTGATGATGGAGAAACCCTCAGACAGAGCCAACCAAATGTCTGGCAGTCCACGGGCAGAGGTGGGGTACCCTGCCCAGATTGGAGCTGGTAGCACTCTAGGGTTGCAGCTGGGGCTGTGGGGACGGTGGGGCTGGGGAAAGGGTGACTGCTGGGCGGTGAACCAGAGCGGAGTATCTACCTGTGTTCAGAGGTCTCTCTGACACATGCCTGGGACTACCTGTGTGTCCCCCACATCTCTCAGTTGAGACCATTGCAGGGTTACGGCTCTGCTCTGGACGCGCTCGGGGTCAGCATGGCAGCTCCAGCCTCCTGCCTGGCTCCTTATCGGGGCCGAAGGGCCCGGACCCGGTCAGCGGCGGGCCAGGAGCAGCGGGTGGGGAGGGGGCATCCCCCCAGGGCACCCTCCCGGCCCCCACCCCGCTGGTGCAGCCGCGTTATGAAGCCTGGGCTTTGCAGAGAGACCGTGTCGGGTGTCAGCGAGTAGGGAAAGCTGAGGATGCGGCGAACATCCTTCTCCTGGTGTTTGTTGCCACCTCGTGGTGTCCCTCGGTCCTCATTTTTGTGTTGGAAGAGGCAAAAAGCAGCAGCTTCGACCCCCGCTTCACCCACCACTCATCATTACAGACCTTCCCTGTGTTGCCCCTCGATCAGCTTCAAGCGGGCTGCTTCATCCTCAATGATTTAGCTGTTCCTAACCCAGAAGCTCGTCTAGACCTTGCTTGTCCTTGGCTGCATTTTGCAGACCTTTTCTGAGCTGGATGCAGCAGATTGCTGGGGCAGTGGGATTTGCATGGGGCTGCAGCAATATTCCCCGAGTTGGCCATTTCCTGGCATTATCCATTACAGTTCTGCCATCCCTTTGCTCGGCATAGGAGCTGGTTCACAGCCTGGTGCTGCTCATGCTGAGTCAGGGCTGCTTTGTGTTCACTTCGTGTTTGCTCTGTGTTCACTTTGCATTCATCTGGGTGAAACTTCACCTGCTGCCTTCTTGCCCCAGCACTCAGCTCCTTTGCAAATCCTCCATCAGCCCCAGTCTTAAGGAAATAGGGTGAGGATATTATAGGTGATTAAATTAGTGTTGCTGGCAGGTTTCGACTCTTTTGCTATCACTTCCTTTTCTTGATGAGTTATGAGTACATCGCATGGCGGAGGCCTCAGCCATATCCCTGCCACAGAGAAAAATGACTGTTGATAGCCCAGGGATGCCTTCCTCTGTGTTCTGTCCCGTAAGTGGTTCTTAAATATGTGAGGATCTTCCCTCTTATCCCGTCGTAGCTGAGTTTATTTGGAAGCTTAATCTGCCTTTGGTGAGGGCACTCATCCACCACCTTCTGGTAGCCTGCAGCAGCCTTGGCAGTGTGCTTCCTGCATCCCTCCAGGAGCTCCACCACGCTTGTGAGCCAGATTTTCCTTTACCAAAGCTGTGTCAGCTCTTTCCTGGTATGTTGTAATTACACACATAGCCACTAATTCTGGTCTCAGGAATGCTTCCTGCAAGTGTGTCCGATAGAGATGTCATCCACGGTCCTCTGGATGTGCCCTGCATTGCCGGTATCCCTGTAGCCGCTTTGGGCTCTCTCTTTATTCCTCCCACAAAGTATTCCTCAAATTTCTCTTGTTCTCCCTGCTGTATTCTGTGCAGCGGCTGGGGGCTCAGCCTTTGCTGTTTCCTTGCTGGGACACAACTTTGTTCCTGAAAGACGTCATCATACTTCTGGCAGCCTTTGCACCCGGCTGCAGGGCCGCACGAGCTTCCTCAGGGGCTTGTCCTGCTTGGAGACGTGGTTTGCATCTGCTCTGAGCCACCAGCAGAACATCCTTAAATAGCCTTTGTGCTGCTGACAAAAACTAAACCCTTTTAGTTCCGCTTTAAAAAACTTCCTAGTTTTTTATGTAGTTCCCTGTTTTAAATTCAATACTGCAGCCGGGGTTTGGCTTTTGGTGTTCCTGCAGGAACGTTTAATCCAAGCTGGGGAATAGCTCGCTGATAGTAACGTTTGGAGCCAAGTTGAGGGCTGTGGGTTCCCAAGTAGCTGCTCCAAGAAGTAATCACTTTTGGTGTCTAAATTTAGTCTCAACATCACTCCCCGACATGCTGTTTGCCCAAAATACACCCTGAGGGGTGTGGGGAGTAACTGAACTCCCTGTTCCTGATGCACTCATGGGCTCTGGGCTGGCTGGAAAGCAGCATGCTTGCAGGCAGCCCCGTTGGGCTGGGCAGCCCATCTCGGCGTGTTTGCAGCGAGCCCTGGTGCCACCCCCATGGAGGTGGGTGGATAGGGCCTCTGTGGGGTGGTTGGGGCTGTAGGGAGGCACAGACCTCCCCATCGCACCCCATGTCCTGCTCCACGGTCCCTGGGGAGAAATGAGCACCACCAGACGCCAGTGGGTGCTGGTGGTATGGATGTCCCAGTGCGTCCTGGAGTGTGGGACGCTGTGCTGGCACCAGGTAGGGAAGGAGGGGACCATCCCCTGCCAGCCAAGATGGAGGGGGTCCAGGACAGACAGTGTCACTGCACCCACACTCCTGGAAGCCTCTGGCCTTGTGTGGCTACCTCAAAATGGGCAGTTTTGTTTTCTAAGCACTTGCAGCCCCATTTCTGGGGGAGTGAGGTAGGGCACAGACCTCTGCTGGCCACCATGCCCTGCCCTAACCCTCCATGCACCCCATCCTCACAGCTCCCTGGAGATGACCTGCTACGACAGTGATGAAACCAACCCCCGGAGTGTCTCCAGCCTGTCCAACCGCTCCTCCCCGCTGTCCTGGCGCTATGGGCAGTCAAGCCCGCGCCTGCAGGCGGGGGATGCGCCATCAGTCGGGGGGACCTGCCGCTCTGAGGGCACCCCCAGCTGGTACATGCACGGTGAGCGGGCACACTACTCGCACACCATGCCCATGCGCAGTCCCAGCAAGCTGAGCCACATCTCCCGCCTGGAGCTGGTCGAGGCGCTGGACACCGATGATGTGGAGCTAAAGTCAGGCTACATGAGTGACAGCGATCTGATGGGGAAGACGCTGACAGAAGATGACGACATCACCACAGGGTAAGTGCCTGCGCCAGGGCTCGTGCCCAGACTGGGGCTCTCCTGGAGGTTTCACCACCTCCTGTTTGGCTGGTGGTGGAGGGGCACCAGGCACAGCAGAGATGGATGAAAGAGCACATAGATCACGGCCAGTCTGGCCAGGTGGATCATGTCCCTGCATCCTAGGAGCTGCTTTCCCACTGGTGAGGCAGTGTAGCCCTTGCAGTACTGGTGGTGCTGGGCCAGCTGGGGCCTCTCAGGGCTGCTGAGCCCCTGAGCTGGGGCGTGCTGCTCTCCCAGTGTGTGGGAAGTGTCCAGCTTGATCTGGGTGTTCCCAGAGCAGGGGGCTGAGAAAAGCACATGGTGTGTGGCTGCAGGAGCCCTGAGCCAAAGCCCTGCTGGGGTAAATACTGCTGCTTTCAGAAGCTCTCTCCCAGCTTACACCAGTGGGTCTGAGCTGCTGCCTCTGACCCTGGCACTGTGGGGATGTCCTGTGTCCAGCTGGGAGTGCTGGTGACCCATGGTGGGACAGGCTGGGTCAGGTCTCGGCACCCCAGCGAGAACCAAGCACTGAAGTGTCATTGCCGATGGGTGGCATGATGGTGGAACAGGGTGCGCTGCTGCGTGGGGTCCCCTCCTTCTGGGACCCCCATCAGCCTCTGTCCCTCCACCCACAGGGCAAGGGACATCTCCTGGCAGGTGGACACAGCCCACCATGCCCAGGGCTTGCACTTTTTTTCCAGATGTGTCCAGCTCCTGCTAGGCTGTTGAGGTGCCCCTGGCTCTGGCAAGGGTCCAGGGTTTCAGCATGTTGGAGGTTTCCTGTTTCAGCACATGAGAAAATAAATAACTCCAGCATTTGAGTTGTCCCAGAGCAGGAGGAGGTATTTGGCCTGACAGTGCTGCTCCAGCCCTCCTGGGGTGGCTGTAGTCATGTCAGCTCATTGCAGTATAGAGCACACCCCATGGCTTCACACCCATCCTGGGGGCTAATGCTCCCCAGACATGGCCTGGAGGCACATGTTAAAGTTAGAGGAGACACACACCGAGGGGTGCTTGTGCTGGCCTCTGCCTCTGCATGCTCCATCTTGGGGGTGAGAGTGTCCACGGCACCTCAGGTGTCAGGCCCGTCCTCCCCACGGACACATGGGGTGGCCTTGGGGGGCTGCCCTGTGCTTGTGAACAGGGGTGCCTTGTGCTGGCTTAGTATGGACCCCTTCTGGGGACCGTAACCCATCGCTTGGCAGACAGAAGTGGCACGTCACCACCCTCTGCCACTGGCCACTGAACTGTGGGGTGTGATGGGCAATGGGGTGGCATTGGGCTGCCCTGGATGGCTGGGGTCCCAGTGGGGGTGAAGGGCTCCACTGCTGCCTGTCTCCCTCCTTGTCTTGCCTCAGAGCTGCTCATGCAGGCAGATAACCTTGGGGTGTCCTTGGCTGCGGAGGCAGTGCCGGGAGGGGTGAGCCAGAGCATCAGTTCGTCTCCATCAGCCACTGAGCAGGCAGAGCGTGGGCAGGGTCAGCCCTGGCGGGACGCTCCCTGGGCTCAGCCCTGCACACTGACCCAGGCAGGGTCCGCTTCTCCTCCTGGGAAGGGCCAGGCTTTGCGGATGGAGCCCTGCACGTGGGTGAGGCTTTCAGCACCACAGTGAGCTGAGCCTGCACCGCCAAGGTGAGGTGCTGCAATCCCTGTTCCTGCACAGGGTCCCCAGTGTGATGCCCTGGATTTGCCCTGAGAGAAGTCTCCAGTGCCCTGCCAATGGGTGCAGAGACAGACTGGGTACTCTGTGCTGGTGGTCTGTGCTGGGTACCCCTCCCCAGGGATGGGGGCAGGAGGGCAGCTGGGGCAGCACAGGATCCTCTTATCCACAGGGACATGTCCTGGAGATCAGCCACGTTGCTGGGATGTTGCTGGCATGTGGGGCCGTGCAGTGACCTAGTCGCAGCTCCATCCCCCATGGCCCCACAGCAGCACTCAGGAGGGGCTACCCCAGAGCAGGCAGCATGGCAGGGCCTTTGTCCCCAAGGGACGTCCCTGTCCGGGTGCTGGGGGACACCGGGGTACCCTGTCCAGGAGCCTGGGCTCCGACTTCAGAGCCAGGGCAGGGGAGCAGGGGCATCCCCTCCTCCCATAGCCGTCCGGGGCGAGGAGCTGCCATGCCGGCCGAGAGCACTCATCCAGCACAGCCCCTCATCCAGCCTCCTCCGCTGGCTCTGACCTAGAAAGCAAATACCGCCCCAGGCCCCGTCTCCCCGTGCCGCTAATGCACCGGGCAGGAGCCGAGTGCTGCAGATGGGGCCATCAGCCCCCGAGCCCGGGCCGCCGGGCCAGTGCCTCCCTGCACCACGCCGGCGCACACCCAGGCTTGTAGGGCAGTAGGTCAGAGCTAGCTTAGAGGACGCGGTGGCATGTCCCCCTCAGAGATGTGCAGGGCCGTCTGATGGGACCTGGTATCCCCATGGCTTGCTGGGGAAGCAGCCTGGAAGGAGAGAGGGTTGAGGTAGGTGAGGCACGGCCGGGGCATGGGGACTGTCTGTGGAGTATCGGGGTGAATTCGGCAGGGTGGTGATTGGGGTGGGCCCAGCTGAGAAGGCAGTGGGGGTCCCAGGGCCCAGCTCAAAGAGAGGGTGGGATGATCAGGTCTGATGGTGAGAGCAGGGATTAGCTGGGGACACCCCAGCCCCCAGAAGCGTTTCTGTATCAGCTGAATATGCTGGCATCCTAGTTCCTTGCCTGGTCATGCCTGCCTGCCTGCGTCCGTCGGGCTGGCACTTGTGGCTCCCCTCCACCAGCAACCTGCTGCTGGCTTTGGGGTGTGCAAAGCTCTGGCTTTGCCCTCCCTCTTTGGCAGCAAGGCCCTTCTTTTGTTCCTGGTGTCGCCATATCCTCCTTGTGCTCTGTAGCAGGGCAGCCCTTAGCTGGTGGGGACCCGGCACAGCCCGGGCTGGGAACAGCCCTGCTGGGATGCACCCACACTGCTGCCGGCACCATGGTATCCGAAGGGCCTGGCACAGGCAGTGAGCTCTGCTTAACATGGCAGCATCTGCTCGGATGGTGCTGCTCTCCTGCCCTGTCCTGCCTATCCTTGGGGCCTGGGCAGGGCACATGCAGGGACAGCACCAACCCCTGGGCTGTTTCTCTGGCACTGAAAAACCTTTGCTCTCTTCCTTGGCTGCTGTTGACTCAGGTTTCCACCCACCACTGCTCAGTGTGCCCCTTGCTGTTCCCTGCCCCTGATGCCAGTCCTTGGATGGGTGCAGTGCTGCCGGTAACGCTTTCCCACCCCAGCCAGCCTGGGGATGTTTCCTGGACCCTGGAGGTCACCCCACTGGGAGGTCCACCAACGTGCGGCCACCCACTGCCAAGGGACCTCTGCGGCTGTACAGCCGCAGCGTGGCGCTGGGGCTGCGATGCAGCAGTGTGGGCACCTTCGTGTGCAGACCTGCATGTGAATCAGGCAGCAGCAGAGGAGGCGGAGGACACCTGAGCGGGGATGTTCAAGCTGGGTTTTGCCTGGTTTCGTCTGGGCCACATCCTGCATGTCCAAGCGATGCCACCTTCTCCAGGTGGAGCTGCCGTTCCCCCAGCATGTGGCTGCGTGTTGGTGCGTCTCCCCCCGTGCTGTGTGCGCTCAGGGACCTGATGTGAGCAGCTCTGGCGGGTCCTGGGTGCTGGTGCAGGAGCGGGTGAGCGTGCATCACCCCTGGGTGTTCCCTGGGGCCATCCGGGACACGGTGAGGAGCAAGCGGGGTGCTGCGGGGCTTTGCTGCGGTCGGGAGCTGGTGGGGTGTGCTGGCTCCCAGCCCCCAGCCCTGCCTGCCTGGGGCCGTGGGGCTTCCCTCCTCCCATGCAGGGTAGGATTCCGGGCTGAGGGCATGACAAGAGTGTTGGCTCGTCCCTGCTTTGCCCTGCTCCGCCACATCTCCTGGGCTTGGAGAGCAGTCTGCTCTCCAAGTGATGTCGTCCTTTCCACCACCCTCCTTTTGTCAGACGCTTCATCAGTCAGCCTGTTCCTCAGCCTCTTCCCCACAAATGGTGATGCTGCTGCGAGGGAGCTGGGGTGCTCTGGATGTCCCTGGAGGGGTCCATCAGGCCACCGCGCCCAGTGCCAAGGGCTCAGCAGGGCCTGAGCACGTCCCTGTGGTGCGCCTCATGCTGCAGGACAGCACTGGGCACCAGCTGGGGGTTGAAGGGACCTCCTGTGTGGCCTTGGCTGTACCTCAGTTTCCCTTGGTCCACCCTGCTGGCTGCAAGCGGGTCAGGGCAGGGCATGCCCGGGTTGTGGCAGGGCAGAGCCGCTCACGGTGGGGTTTGCGGGGTGCAGAGGAGGAGGCTGGCTGGCTCTGGTACACAAGGTGACCTATGGGGACATGAAGCCTCAGCTCAGCTGTGCGCCCAGAGATGGTGCTTGTGGGATGGACAGCTTCCCAGGTGAGGTCCCCAGGGAAAAATTGGGAAAAGCTGGCTCCATCCTTGGAGCTGCTCAAATACTCAGCAGTAGCAGAATCCCATGGGGACGCCCAGGCTGGACCCATCCTGCCCTCTGGCAGAGCATGGGTGCTGCTGGGCCTGATCCTGCCATTTTCATGCACAGGGCCAGGAGAGCGAGCGAGCAGGGCTGGCTGCTGAGTCAGCACCTTCTCGCTGCGGTGGCTGCGGGAGCGCTGATGGTTTGTGTGTGCTGCAGGTCCTTGGGCATGCAGGCATCGCTCTGGAGCCAATCCCCAAGGCTGTGCACATCCCCTGGGGCTTTCAGAACCCTGGGGAAGTCCTTGTGTGACCCCGGGACTGCTGTGATTTGGGGGTGTCCTTTTGGGCCTTGTTTTTTGTTGGAGGTGGAAAGGGAGGTAGCATTGCATCCCACCACAGTGGTGGCAGCATCTGCACCCCTGTGAGCCAGGTACCGCCCTGACTGTTCATGAGCATGAAATGGAGCCATGGCAGCAGCCTTTGTGGGGCACTGCGCAACGCAGCTCAGGCATCGGCACGTGTGTCCAGCTCACAACCCCGGGCACCGTCCCATGCCACCGCGGGGGTGCTGCTGGCAGCCAGGTGCTACAGAGCCCATGGCCCCCTCCAGCGGGGTTGGGGGCTGCCAGCAGCACTGCCCCGGGAGGGATGCTCTCGAGCTGGCACCCGCTGCGCTCCGGCTGGCCTGGCTCCGGCTTCCTCACAGCTACTTGAGCTCAGCACAGCCTGGAGGCGGGAGCAGATGTTTGGCTCAGCTCCCCAAGAGCGGCAGGGGAGCTGCCGCCCTCCTCTCCTGCTCCGAGCAGGATTGGCGCTGGCACTCTGCTCCCTTCCCTCGAACACCCCTCACTCGGCTTTGGCCGGTCTGGCCTGACCCCTCACCACCATCCCAGCAAACCCGTGAAGTCATTTCTCGGCAGGGACATCCCGTGGGGCACGGCCGTGGCCCTGCACGTGGCCCGGCGTGTGTGCGGGGCCCCAGCCCGGCCGGCCGGGGGGGAGGCGGGGGAGTGGCCGGGGAAGTGGTGTTGGATAAATATTTGCTGCACTGCGCCGTGTGCCGGGGCTCGGCGGGGTTCCTCCCTCCAGCTGGGGATGGGGGATGGTCCCAGAAAGGGGCCCCGACACCCGGCTGGGCACCACCACCATCGAAACGCCCTTCCTCTGTGGTGCGTTCCAGCCAGCTCTTTATTTTGGGGTTTGGCTTGAGGTGCCCAGCCCTGACCCTCGGCCTCTGGGGCTGCCCGGGCTGGGTTGCTGTGGCTGTGGCCACAGGGGGTGTTTTGGGAAGGGGATCCCCGGGGTTGCAGGACTTGAGGGATGCAGGGCACCCAGGGGTCAGTGCACACCCAGGATTTGGGAAGCTGCTGGCCTCCACCGCTCATTGGTGGGGCTGGGCGCGGACACGGAGCAGAGCCGAGCCCAGGGCTGGACCCCGCATGCCCTGGGGAGAGCTGCTTGGGGGGGTCTGCCCCCCAAACCTGACTGCCCACCCGCTTGCCACCCAGGGAGCTCAAGACCTGGCTTTGCCGCTTGCCACGTGCCACCCTGCTGCCTGCGAAGGGACCAGGCCACTGCGGGTGGAGGTGTCTGAGGCCACCAGCTTGTCCAGACAACGGGAAAAATAGGAATTTCGCAAGCGGGCTGAGTCACACCACTCCCCCACCCCGGCGCTGCCCTGGGACTCTCCTACTGCCTCATGTGGCCGCTGCAGCCCGCTGTGCTGCCGCGGCGGCCCCGAGTGAGGCGTCGTGTGTCACCCTTCCCAAAACAGCCGGAGATCCCCGCATGGGGACACTTCCTCTGGGGTTTCCGTCGCTCGGGGGGGGGGGGTCAGAGGGGTGACCCTGCATTTTGCCCCCCCTGCAGCGGGGCCAGCTGAGTTCAGCAGCCCTGCTGGCTTGGCGGCCAGGCGTGTGGTTGGGGTCCGTGGCTGATCTCATTGCTGCGGGCAGGCGAGCGTTGGCTGACACCCCCACGGCATTGGCCTCGCTGCCTTGGGGAAATCGGACTGCGTTATTACTGCAGTTGGCGGTGCAGAGCTGGAGCAGAGGTGCAGCCTGGCCACGGGTCTCCCCTCGCAGGGGCCACGCATGCCCCAGGGACCCACGAGTGGGGGTCCCCTGCACCCCTCAGGGACCTGGGTAGCTGGGGACCAGAGGCAGTGCTGCCTGGAGGATAGGGGACAAGACCAACTGCTGGGATGTGGTGCTGATCTTCTGCTGGGTGAGCTTGGGCAAGTCAGACCCCCTTCCCTGCCTCAGTTTCTCCATCTGCAAGGTCTCTGCAGACCCCTGTTCCTCTGAGCATGTCTTTGGTGAAGGGTGCCAGATCCCATTACCCAAAATGCAAGTGGGAAGCACCTGGGGTCAGGGTAGCCTGGCCTGTGGCAGGGGCTGGTGCTATCTGGGAGTGTACCTGGGGGCTTAGACCGTGTCCTGGAGGGTACACAGGCATTTAGGGGGGTTGGGGAGAACTTAGAGGAATCTGGAGGTCCTAAGTGAGTCTGTAGGGTTCTTGAGGAGTACGGGAGGGGGCTTGGGGCAGTTAAAGGGGCATGGGGGATGTGCAGGGGGCTGTGGGGATCCTAAGGGAGTCTAGGAGGGGGTTATGGGTGTTGTGATGCCGTGAGGCGGTTCCTGAGGCAAATGTGAGGGGGAAGCAGAGCCACCCCTGCCCGCTCCCATGCCTGCGGGGAGTCCCACGTGATTTATGAAGCTAATTGGTTTTTCTGCCCCATTAAGTGGCGGAGAAGGGGAGGGAGGGAAGAGCCCTGGCTGTGCCCACACTTTCCCCACCGGTCCTGCCAGAGCAGCACGAGGCTGTGATGGGGGACGCTGGTGGCATGTCCACAGAGCCCCCTCAGTGCCAGTGACCCACTGATGTGGGGTGTGGGGACCCCCCAGCGCAAGCCCCATATTTCCTTCCCTGCAGCAACTACGGCAGAGCAGGAGGAAGGGGCCAGGGCAGACCAAGAGGGGCTCGCTTCAGTCCAGGGTGGACTTTAGGCAGGCGGTGGGGATTCGGCAGCACCAGCCTGGCAGGGACACAAGTGCCGGGAGCCCTGGCTGGTGCCAGCAGGTCCGTCTGGCATGCAGGTGGGTGTCTGTGCTGCTGTGAGACAGGTGAAGCAGGGAGACTTCGAACCCTCCAGCTCCAACAGCAATGGGCTGGGGGTGCTCCTCTGCGAAGGCATCTGTACCAGTGCTGGTGCCAGCACCGGTGGGGCTGCTGTGGCTGACAGTGATTCTCTGCCATCATCTCGCATCACAGTCCTGGCTCTGGTAGGGTCGAAGCTGCCTTTCCTGGGGGCTGCTGTGCCGGGCTGACTCTCCCCGCCACCCTGGATGCCTTGAATCCAGATTTGGGCCCAGTGAAAGCCAGAGCTGCTCCTCCAAGTGCTGCCCGAGCTGGCCATAGTGGGGCCAAGGCAGCTGGCCAGGAGAAGGGGAGGGAGGGGACTGTGTCCGGCGTCATGCCAGGCCGGAGGGACCACGGGGATACGATGCTGGACAGGCTGTGCCGCCGCACCCATTGGCGCACACCGACATTGAGGCCATCACCACACAGCGGGGCTGGCTGCCTGCGGGAGGTACCACACCACGCTGAGGCGGTGTCACCGCTGGCCTCCCAGCTGTGAGCTCCGGCCAAGGGCCGAGAGCCACTGTGGGGATGGTGGGCGCAGGCAGGGTCAGATCAGGGGGGAACGGGGATGGTCGGGCACTGAAGTCTTGCATCCCTGGCCCTCCCTGCCGCGCCATGCCACAGCACCTCGCCTTGCTGGGGCAAGCACCGTGTAGCTGAGTGATGGGGCTGCGCGGCAAGGAGGGAGCCAAGAGGCGTTGCCGTTGCTTTGCCGAGGAAGGCGTGAGGAAGGAATTACTTATTTCCCAGCCCACAGGGACTGGGTCTCTTTTGCCAAGGCTGCAGTTAACCCTCTCTGCCTGCCGCTGCCGGGCTGGCAAAGGTGTCCTTGGTGTCACTGCTCTGATGCGAGAGAGAGAGAGAGGAAAAAAGGACAAAAATAGGCTTTTTGGCTGATGAAGCGCAGAGCAGTGCAGGCGCGGGTGCCCTCGCAGGAGCTGAGCCTGCTGGGTGCAGCTGTCTGGCCCCCCGAGGGACCCACGGCGGGAGGTGGTACCTTCGGGGAGGGGGACTGGGGGGGTTTGGGGGGCGCTGGGGCCAGGCTGAGGGATGGCCTGTGGGGCACTGGTGCCACATTGTGGGCTGGACTGGGCGGCACTGGTGTTGCCTGTGGGGACATGAGGGAGGGCTTGGGGGTAGCTGGGGGGCCCCGGGCTGAGACTGGGGGGATGCTGGGCTGAGGCTGGGGGGCAGCAGGGACAGGGGTGGGCGGTCATGGGCTGGACTGGGGGGCACTGGAGCTGGCTGTGGGGACATGGCCGCGGGGCTGTGGGCTGGGCACCGGGACAGGCGGGGCTGGGAGCCGGGACCCCAGG
>NW_010973436.1:755585-778286 GCF_000737465.1 Haliaeetus leucocephalus
AGCCCCTGCGGGGTTCCAGGGGCTCCGGTACCCCCGGCCGGCGGAGCTGACCCCGCCGGGGCGGGACGGGCTCCGGGGCTGCCGGGCTCTATGTCCGACCGGGGAGGGGGGGGCTCCGAAGCGGGGTGGGGCTGGGCCGGGAGGGGAGCGGAGCATCTCCACGCGGCCCCCTCGCACCGCGGCCGCGGGTCAGGTCCATGCCCTGCTCCCTCCGGGATGCAGCCACCTCCTCGGGTCGGGGTCGGGGTATGCTTCACCGGGGCCGTGTCGGGACCTTTCTGGCCGGTGGTGGGTTCCCGCACGCCCGGCCGGTGCCGGCGAGCGCGGCAGGACGGTCACGCTGCCGCAGCCCCCGCCTCGCTGCCGCCGCTGTCCTTGAGCATCCCTTCCCTGGGAGCTGTCGTGGGCAGAGGGATGCAGGGCTTGCGGGCGTCCCGGCGCATCGCTGCCTTCAGGGTGGGTTTGGTGCGGTGCCGGCTGAACGGAGGTGGGGAGTTGCTCTGCGTAAGATGGAGGGGCTGGAGCACAAAGCAGGAATTGAGTTTTGCCCCCAGCGTGACGCTGCGGCATGGTTGCCCCCCCCCCCATTTGGGGTCTGCGGGGGGCAGTCGTGTGGCCTCGGCCGGCATGGACCGGGGTGCCGGGGCTTGGCCGTGCTCGAGAGTTTGTGTTTGCCGAGGGGCAGTTGGTGCTGCAGTGCAGCCTGAGCTGAGGCTTTCCTTGCTGTGCCAGCTACAGCGTATGCATGTCAGTTTTGGGGACCCCTCAGTGTGCCAGCCATGTGCCCTGTAAGAGAGCCAGAGATACCCCACGGTGGGCAGCTGGCTCCCAGGCCTCACCCCATGTCTTGAGTGCTTTTGGGATATCACCTGTGACCTTCTGTGTTGCCCTTCTTTGGCATGGGTTTGCTAAGGAGGATCTGGTGTCACTTCATGCCCCAGTTCAGCCCCTGACCCTGTGCCTGTTTCACCAGGGCTTCTGAGATGCCTGGGGACAGGTCAGCAGGAGCTTCCCATGCAAGGCTGAGAGAGCATTTGGGGTTTGCCCTGCCAGGCCATGAAAGCCAAGCTGAAGAGACCCAGCACCACATTTGGTCACAGCCATGTGCTCACAGGACATAGCTCACCAAAGCCCTGCCTCGCTCCCAGCGCTGCCTGCTGTGAGGGTGATGCCAGCCTGGGAGAGGAGCTTTGCTTCGTGCTCTGGGTTGGGGATTTCTGTCCTGGCGAGAAGTCACCCCCAGCACAGACGCTGGTTGTGGGAGTTGCTTGGAGCTGGGCAGCCCAGCAGTACATCCAGGCAAGTGGTCATAATTAAATCCTTTCCTGGGCAGCAGTGCCTGTGGGGGACTCTGTCCCAAAAGCTACTGTGGGGATGAAGGGGACTGTGTCCATACTGGCTCTGGGCAATTCCCGATGTCTAGGAAGAGCAGGGTACACAGGGCCGGTTGGAGGGGAGCTGCCTGTGTTGCTCTGTCCTGGGGTGTGGGCTTTGTGGAGGGGATGGTGGTGGCTGTTGCTTGTGCCCTGGCACCCCAGTTGGCGGAGGCACCCAGCAGGCACCCTCTCCTCTGCCAGGCCATGCTGTCTTGTCCCCAGCTCAGCCAGGGTCACAGTGTCACTTGGGTGATGCTAAGTGGCTTCACCAGTTGTTGGGCTCCTCCTGCACCGTCTGTGGCCCTGGTGTTGGGGAATGGGCATCTCTAGCAGGGACCGGGGCTGGCCTCAGCCCCGAGCTCTGCTCCCCTCTCCTATGCCGCTGCTTGTCACCCCCAGACTCCCGCAGCCCTCTCAGAGCCTGCAGGGCCTTGCTGACCTACTCACCTGCTGACCTGAAAGGGGCCATGCTCATCCTGCTGGAAAATGTTCTGTGCCCATCTGTGCCGGATCGCCATGGGCACAGCCCTGTGCTGCAGAGCCAGCGAAGACCATGGGGTGTGCAGGCAGCTGCCGCCCCAGCGTGGCACTGACTGACAGCCCTGCAGATGGGCTTGTGCATGGTCCGCTGAGCCCCGGGCATGGAGCAGCCGCCCTGGCATAGCAGCGGTGCCCATAGCTGCTGCCTGTGCCTGCTGTGGATGCAGGGTGCAGTGAGGTGGTGGGTGGGAGCCACCCAAGGAAGGGTGGATGCTGCAGGGCAGCTAGTTTGTTTACTCCAGCCGGTCCCTGCCCTTTCCAGCAATCTTCCTGACCCTCTTGGTGGGGCAGATCACAGGGGTCTTGGTGCTGACTGCGGTGCTGCCAGCTCTGCCTGCATGAGTGCTGGCCTCCATGTGCTGCGCAGGTACCCTCCCTCCCCCCAAAAACCCCACAGGGGCCTTAATAGGGACACACAGGGTCACTGGGGCTTGTGTGCTGGCGGGGCACCAAGCCTGTGCCAGGCTGGGCTGGAGCCAGCCGTGGCCACTGAGTGCCAGCTCCCTGCTGTGACCCTGCAGCAGGTGCTACCGGGAACTGAGGTTTGTGCCCTGGCAGCCTGGAGCAGGGAAGTCCCACGGGTGGCAGGATCTGCCGGGCAGGGCTGAGGCTGGGCAGGGGGGTCTGACTCTGTCTCTGCCCTTCCAGCTGGGATGAGAGCAGCTCCATCAGCAGCGGCCTCAGCGATGCCTCTGACAACCTCAGCTCGGAGGAGTTCAACGCCAGCTCCTCGCTCAACTCCCTGCCCTCCACCCCCACTGCTTCACGCAGGAACTCGACCATAGCGGTAGGTGCCTGTGGCACCCACAAACCCTTCCTGGCACCGGTCCCAGCTTGGTGCCACTGCCTGTATGGGAAGGAGGGGATGGAGGGTGCTGGCGTGGGGAAACTGAGGCATGGCACAGGGTGTCTGCTTCATCCCTCTCCCAGCTGGCTGGTGCTCCTTAGGGATGGGTTTGAAGTGGGTGCCAGGAGCACCCCTGACTCCACTCTGCCCACAGCTGCGCACGGACTCTGAGAAGCGCTCACTGGCGGAGAGTGGGCTGAGCTGGTACTGTGAGGGTGAGGACAAGGCACCCAAGAAGCTGGACTACGACAGCAGCAGCCTCAAGATGGAGCATGGCTCCTCCAAGTGGCGGCGGGAGCCCTCAGAGGGTGGCGAGGAGGGGCCCAAGGCTGGTGAGCTGAAGAAGCCTGTCAGCCTGGGCACCCCGGGCTCCCTCAAGAAGGGCAAGACTCCTCCAGTGGCCGTGACCTCCCCCATCACCCACACGGCTCAGAGCACCCTCAAAGTGGCAGGTGAGACCCAATTCAGGCAGGGTTCAGCTCCTCTGATGGGGAGAGGATTGGGTGGCACCTTCATGGGCCTCCCCTGAGCAAGTGGGCCACAGGATGCACTGTGGCTGTGCTCGGACCTGGCAGCCACTCCTGGGCTGGAAGGGGTGGCAGGGCTGTGCATCCCTGCAGGCAGGTTGTGGGTCTGGCCCCATGCTAGGCCCTGCTTGCCTAGGGCTGTGCCTGCCCCATGGTCTCGTGGCCACGCACCGGGCTGGAGGCTAGCTGGGTGCAGCAGGGGCCTGGCTGTGGCTCTGCCCCAACTGCTGAGATGGTGGCATGTCCCTTCTTCTCTATCACATCCCTGCTTCTGTGATGCCACTGTCCTGTCTGGGCTAGTTCACACCCAAATGTCCCCAAAGCCTCCTGGGACACTAACCCATCCTTCCCTGCCTACCAGGCAAGCCTGAGACCAAAGCCACCGACAAGAGCAAGCTATCTGTGAAGAGCACAGGCCTGCAGCGCTCCTCCTCTGATGCTGGCCGTGACCGTATTGCTGATGCCAAGAAGCCTCCATCAGGTCTCGCACGCCCCTCGGCCTCCAGCTCCTTTGGCTATAAGAAACCAGCTCCTGCCACTGGCACAGCCACTGTCATGCAGGCTGGGGGCTCGGCCACGCTCGGCAAGATCCAGAAGAGCTCTGGCATCCCTGTCAAGCCGGTCAGTGGGAGGAAAACAAGCCTGGATGTCTCCAATGCAGCCGAGCCTGGCTTCCTGGCCCCAGGGGCTCGTTCCAATATCCAATACCGCAGCCTGCCCCGGCCAGCCAAGTCCAGCTCCATGAGTGTGACCGGTGGCCGTGGCGCGAACCGGCCAGTCAGCAGCAGCATTGATCCCAGTCTGCTGAGCACCAAGCAGGGCAGCATCTCGGTGTCGCGGCTCAAAGAGCCATCCAAGATCAGCGCTGGCCGTGGCACGCCAGCCCCTGTGAACCAGACGGACCGTGAGAAGGAGAAGGCCAAAGCCAAGGCGGTGGCGCTTGACTCTGAGTGTGGGACGCTGAAGAGCGTTAGCTCACCTGAGAGCACCCCGAAAGCCCAGGCCAGCCTCCCACCAGCGGCCAAGGTGGCCGAGCTGCCCCCCACACCTCTCAGGTATGATCCTTCCACCTCCGAGGGCAGCAGGTGCCTGACAGGGCTGTGCTCAGTGCCCGGCTATGCCAAGTACCCAAGTCTCACCTGCTTCCTTACCTGTTTTCCCCTCTCCAGAGCGGCTGCCAAGACCTATGTGAAGCCTCCCTCGCTGGCAAACTTGGACAAGGTCAACTCTAACAGCCTGGACTTGCCCTCCTCCAGTGAGCTCCATCCCCCACACACTGCCAAGCTCCAGGACTTACACCCAGCCAGTGGGCACCTTGCGCCCTGCTTCAGCCCCAGTCCTGCCCCCATCCTCAACATCAACTCAGCCAGCTTCTCCCAGGGCCTGGAGCTCATGGGTGGCTTCAGCGTCCCCAAGGAGGGCAGGATGTACCCCAAGCTCTCAGGCCTGCACCGCAGTATGGAGTCCCTGCAGATGCCCATGAGCCTGCCCAGTGCCTTTTCAGGGGGCAGCACCACCACCACCACCCCTGCTGTCGCACCCCCTGCCAGCACAGAGGAGGAGGAGGAGGAGGAAGAGGCAGGGGATCTGGGCTGGAGTGGGAGCCCCCGGCTTGCACATCTGGACAGGTATGGCTGGACAGAGGGCATGGGGCTGCTGGGGCACCTCTGTGGGCTCAGATCCATCCCTGCCATTCTGCCATGACCTTTGCCTGCTTCAGAGGCTCTTCCTGCTACATTTCTGCGGAAAAGCTCCTTGTTCCCACAGCTCAACCCCCATGGCACCTTCCCTCATCTGTGCAGGAATGTCACTGATCTTTCCTTCCCTTCCAGTGCCAACCGTGACAGGAACACGCTGCCCAAGAAAGGGTTGAGGTAAAAGAGCCCGAATGACTTTTGGATGGCACTGGGGAGGGAGGGTGGCCGGGCATGTGAAGCTTTCCATGGGGGGCTGGTGGTGCCCTCCATGCCAGGGAGGCTGGGCTGCAGTGCAGCAAGTGGGAGCCAGGATGGTGCTGGTCTACCTCGCCATGCCTATCTCTGCTCTGCTCCCCAGGTACCAGCTCCACTCCCAGGAGGAGGCCAAGGAGCGGCGCCATTCGCATGCCATCAGCAGCGGGCTCCCCGAGTCGGATGACCAGCAGGACCTGCCCTCACCCCCTGCCCTCCCCATGGCGCTGGTCGGGAAGGGTCCACTTACCAGCATTGGTCAGTGCCCTCCACTGCCAGCCCCTTCTGCTTGCAGCAAGCCCTGTCCTTCCTGCTCCCCGTATTACTTGCTGATGCTGTCCTGGGTGGTGCTTTTCTCCTCGACACCCCCAGCAGCCCTAACACCCAGCATGTGGTGCTTTTGGCCCACCAAGGTGCTGGGTTGTGCCCAGGGGCCAGGGATGTCCATCACCTCCGTTTCAGGCCATCTCATCCACCCTTGAGACTCTGCCTGCAGGCTCCTGCTCCTCTGGGGGTGCCCGGCAGGGCAAGGGGTGATCCCTGCCCTGCTCTTGCCAGGACCTACATGTTCCTGGAGGGTTTGGGGCGTCCAGGCAGACAGGTTGGGGCTGCCAGTGGAGGGCAGCCGGCGATCAGGTGTTCCCCTCCTGCACCCGCAGGTGGTGGGCTCTGGCATGGTGGTCCCCAATTTGCCCCAGGGTGGTGGATTTGTCTCAGCCCTGTGGTTACTTTAGTGCTGGTGTCCTGGTCTTCCCAGTGTAAATCTGTGTTTTAGCTTTCCCCCAGCCCCTCCCTGCTTTGGGACCACAAGCCATGCTTCCTCTCTGCATCCCAGCTCTCGTGAATTGCTCCCAGCCCTGCTTCCCCATCCCTATCCCAGGTCCCAGGCGTGACTCTGAACCTGCCTCTTCCCTGCTTTCTCCTTGCAGTGAGCCCCACTGCCACTGCAACTCCACGGATCACCCGCTCCAACAGCATCCCCACCCACGACTCCACCTTCGAGCTGTACAGCACATCCCAGATGGGCAGCACCCTTTCCCTGGCCGACAAGCCCAAGGGCATGATCCGCTCGGGCTCCTTCCGGGACCCTGTGGACGATGGTGAGAGTGTGCTGCGCTCCTGCCCAGGTGGAGGAGGCTCCCGGTGGGGGGGCGGCGGGGCTCTCTGCACGCTTGTCCCTTCCTCCTGGCACTGCTGCAGTGCTGTCAGATGGGTTGGTGCATCCCGTCCTCAGCATCACAGCAGCATACAGCAGCCCTGAGGGGCATGGTGTACCCCTCTGTGCTGGCATCTGCCCTGAGCCACAGCCTGCCCTGACCCCTGTGGGTGCCTGGTGTCCCTGGATTGGCCCCAGGGTGTTGTGACACTGGGGAGGCAGGGATCCAGGCAGCCAGGGAGGGTGGCAGAGCCCCCAGGCTCGGCCAGAGAGGAGAGTGCAGATGAAAGGTGCTCCCCACGCCCTGCTGCACACCACATGCCCGGGAAGGTCACCAGCCATGCACTGAGAAACGGGCAGTGCTGAGCAGCTGCTGTCCCACCTTCTGCCTCCCCTGCCCCACCGTAGAGTCCCCCTCCACTGGGAGCTCCGTCCCCTGCACCCTGCTATGCCCTGCACCTGCAGCCCCTGGGGGTGCTACTGGCCAGGGGCACCCTGACATGCTGGGTTTTATTCTGTTGCAGTTCATGGATCGGTGCTGTCCCTGGCCTCGAGCGCGTCCTCCACCTACTCCTCCGTAAGAGCTGCCTCCGTGCTGCGCTGCTTTGTGCATGGCTGGGGGGGGCCTGGGTGGGAATGAGGGGGGCTCTGTGCATGCCTCTGCCTCGCGCTGAGCCTGTCTGTGCCTCTCTGGCCTCCTGACTGCCTTCCTCTGTCTGTCTCTCTCTGCTCTCGCACTGCCAGGCTGAGGAGAAGATGCAGTCTGAGGTGAGCCTGCACTCTCTGCTCGTCACCCGCACCTGCCACCATGGCAAGGGTGAGCACCTGACCCCTCTCACTCCCTCCGCTTTCTTCCCGCAGCAAATCCGCAAGCTGCGCCGTGAGCTGGAGTCCTCGCAGGAGAAGGTGGCCACACTGACGTCCCAGCTATCTGCTAATGTGAGTCCCCGTGGGAGCCACTGCCCGCTGCAGGACACGCTGCTCTGTCTCTGCAGTGTGTGGGGCTGGTACTGGCCTGCGCCCAGGAGAGCCTTGGTTTTCCCCTCTCCTGTCTCTTGAATCCCACTCCTAGCAGCAGGTGCTCATCCAGCCATGGGTGCTTGCCCAGGCGTGGGTGCTCACCTGTTTCTCCACTTCTCTCAGGCCAACTTGGTAGCAGCTTTTGAGCAGAGCCTGGTGAGCATGACGTCCCGTCTGCGGCATTTGGCTGAGACCGCTGAGGAGAAGGTGGGTGCTGTCAGAGTGCCGAGTGGGCATTGGGGGGCACTGATGGTTCAGGAGGGTGTTCGTGGGGCTGAGGGATGCTGGACTTGGGTGAACCTGCTGCGGCACTGCCCACCCCACGGGTGCCCTCAGGGTGGACGCTGCGCTATCAGGATGCACTTTATGCCTCCTGGCTCTGCTCCCCTAGGACACGGAGCTGCTGGACCTGCGAGAGACCATTGACTTCCTGAAGAAGAAGAACTCGGAGGCCCAAGCTGTGATCCAGGGTGCCCTGAACGGCACTGAAATCACCCCCAAAGGTGAGATATGGTGCTGCAGCCCCCAACCACAGGGATGCAGCTTTTTCTGAGCTACTTGCCCAAACCCAGCTGGGCTGCTCCTGCCCGGGGCTGGCATAGAGCCCCAGGGCACACCTCACTCATGTAAGGTGTTCACATGGGAGGCAGCTTCCCCCAGGCAGCAGCTCTTCCCCACCTGGGACTCCTGAGCATCAGAAGCCAGGGTCAGACAGCCAGAGCTGTTAGTAGTCTCAGTGCTGGTGTGTGGGGGGAACGGGATGGTCATCCTCCCTGGGACACCTCCTCACTGGGCCCTTTGCCGACAGCCCAGTTTTGGCTGCTGATCTTGGCTTTGTTCCCATGAGTGCTGTTTCAAGCCCCGAAACCCCAGTGTGAGTGCAAGGCGCTGGCAGGGAGGTGCCATGGGATGAGCAGAACAATGTGTGCTCTGGGCATCTCCCTGGCGTTTGAGGTCACTGTCCAGAATGGCAGTGCCCGTGTGGTGTCCGAGCCCCATGTCATCTTACGAGGTGGCTCTGAGAGCTCAGAAGGTGTTTTGGTGGGAGAAGGAAGAGGCGCAGGGAGGAGAGTGCGGGTTGCTCTGGCGTTGGGGCAGACACAGTTTGCTGATGCCTCCTTTCCTGATCTTTTCCACTTCTTTTGCTGGCCCCAGAGCTACGCATCAAACGGCAGAACTCCTCTGACAGCATCTCCAGCCTCAACAGCATCACCAGCCACTCCAGCATTGGCAGCAGCAAGGACGCTGATGCTAAGAAGAAGAAGAAGAAGAGCTGGGTGGGTTGAATGGGGTGCTGGGAGGAGGAGTGGGGCTTGGGGAGCCACTGGCAGGGTCTGGCCAGGGTCAGCCCTGTGAGCCAGCTGTTCTTGATCTACCTTGGCATTGTGGTGTTGGTCCACTCTGTCCCCTGGGGACAGCACTGGTAAGGAGCGTGTAGCAACTATGAACTTGTGTCTTGACATGTTGGTCAGGACTTCTTCAGCCCCTCTGGGAGCTTTCCGGCCCTGGTCCTGCATGCCTGCTTCCTTGTTTTTTCCCCACATCTTCCTTCCACCCACACAGGCTATGGCAGTGCGGGGGGGCCAGACACCTCGGCCAGGCAGCCCCTTCCCTGTACCAAGCAGCTCTGTGCTGGACACGCAATTAAGTCTTGCTTTGTTTTGTTTCTCTCCCCCTATGCTGACCTCAATCCTTTTTTTCCAGGTGTATGAGGTAAGTCCTATGCTGTCCCCTCCACCCCATGCTCTGCCCAGCCAGGGCACTCGCTCCATTTTGCGGGACGGTGCTCATAACACTACCCATTCCATCCATCCCACTGGCACTAACCCCCATCACGGGCCATCCCGGGGCCCCCAGCCAGGCTGTGTGCACCTTGGCTGCTTCCTTTAATGTTAAGGCCAAAATAAGCACCCGCATGGAGGGGCTGAACTGCCCCAGATGACCCTGAGGCAGCAGGAAGGGCTCGGATGGGGACCTGTGCCATGGATGGCGACAGTCCTCTTCTTGCCTGGGGAAGACGGGCATTCTCCTGAGTGCCTGTAGCCAGATCTTCTGGGACGGGGACCTCACTGTAGCCCTGCCTGTGGCACTGGGGTGTGGTGCTGCCCATCTCTGCATTGCCATGGCTGGCCTGATGTGACCCCAAATGGCTCTGTCCCTGTCAGGACCCATGTGGGTCCCAGTGCTCCTTTGCTGTCCTGCCATCAGCGGAGCCTGACACCCACCTGTTTTTTTATGCTGAAAGGCAATACTTGCTTTTGGGGATACACCAGACCAGCCTGCCTGGTGCCTGTGGGAGTTGTGCTGGATCCTGTCTGTTCTCCATCCTGTCTTCCTCCCACCTCCTCTCGGACCAGGCCCTGGCCCTCCAGGGGACACAGTGTGAGCCCGGGGTGCCTGTCCTGCTGTTGTCTCGCAGGCTGGTGGTTCATAAACGGGACCCAGTCCCAGTTTGGCCCCTGCGCAGTGTCCGTCCCTCCTCCCTGGCCTTGGCACGCTGCTCACCCGCCCACTACTCTGTGTGTGCTGTGTGCATGCTGCATGCCCAGCTGGGACCCCGGGTGACATCTCACGGAGGGCTGGCTGGCCCTCTGCATTTCCAGGGTGACCCCACAGGGCAGAGGGGGGTGTGGGGCTGAAATTGTCCCCTTGCACCATGATACCGGCTCTTCAGTGGCTGGAGGAGGGGATGTCCCCCTAAATGCCACTTGCTGGGATGACTGTGGTGGGCTGAATGTGAGGATGGAGTCAGCCCTTCCTGATGGACCAGGGTGCTGGTGCAGTGCCTGAACACCCTGATGTGGGTGCTGGCAGGGGGCAAGGCTGGGTAAAGCCTGGCCAGGACAATGAGTCCCACTGTGTGGGGCTGTTTGGTGCCATCCAGGCTGGGGCTGGAATGTTGCACAAAGGGCTGCGTGCCCTGATCTGTCAGCTGTGCCAGCAGAGCAGGGTCAGGCCGGTGCCTTCCCCGGGGCAGTGGTAGGGTACACTGCTGCCTCAGTGATGGATATGTGTTACTGCTCCCAGCTCATATTGTCTGTGGGTCCTGGGTAGACAGGGGCTCTGGGGCAGGACCGGGCCAGGTCTCTGCTTGCAAGGCTGCACTGTTGGGCTGTCCCTAACGAGCGTTTCTGTATCCTGTAGCTACGCAGCTCCTTCAACAAGGCCTTCAGCATCAAGAAGGGACCCAAATCGGCCTCATCCTACTCGGACATTGAGGAGATTGCCACACCGGACTCATCGGCCCCCTCCTCTCCCAAGCTGCAGCATGGTTCCACAGAGACTGCCTCGCCCTCCATCAAATCCTCCACGTCCTCCTCTGTGGGCATTGACACAGCTGAGTACGTGGGGCCAGGGCAGGCGGCATGGGGTGGGGAGGGCTGGTCATGAGGGCTGCAGGCTCCTGCCCTGGATGCGTGCAAGACTGTCTCTCCCTTGGCCCAGGCTCTTCCAGGCCCACGGTGAGGGTGAGCCGGAGAAGAAGGAGGTGTCAGAGCTGCGGTCAGAGCTGTGGGAGAAGGAGATGAAGCTGACGGACATCCGCCTGGAGGCCCTCAACTCAGCCCACCAGCTGGAGCAGCTGCGGGAGACCATGCACAACATGCAGGTGAGGACCACTGCCAGAAGTCTGGCTGGCTCTGAGGACCTGGGTGGCCACAGTCCCTGTACCCCCACAGCCGTGCTGCAGCCCTGGGATGCTGCCAGCGTCCAGCTCCTCACACTGTGCCTTAACTGGTTCTCCCCAAGCTGGAGGTGGATCTCCTGAAGGCTGAGAATGACCGGCTCAAAGTGGCTCCGGGACCGTCGGCAGTGCCAGGCTCCGTTCCCAGCCACGTCATGAGCACGTCGGCCTCCTCTTCACCGCGGCGCTCCCTGGGTCTCACCCTTGGCCACGCTTTCAGCCCCAGCCTGGGGGATGCAGGTAGGGTGACAGAGCTGCTGGCGGATGGGGAAGGGCTGGGACAGACACGTGTGTGTGGTGGGAATGTGCTGATACTCACCTGGATGTAGCTGTGTATGGGGATCTGTCGTGCCGCCAGTGCCACGATCAGCCGCAGCAAGATTTGGCTCAAGCTGGGCACGGTCAGGCCCCGTGGCTTGGCTCTCCCTGCCGGCACAGCCTCACTGCTCCGTCCCTAGATGTGTCCCCCATGGACGCTGTCAGCGCTGGCATCCAGAAGGACGAGCTGACGCTGAGGATTGTGGTGCGCATGCCGCCCCAGCACATCATCAAGGGGGTAAGTGTGGGCTGTATGGTGAGCCTGACTTGTCCCACTGCCATGGCCCTGGACAAGGGGCAGAGAATGCTTCTCTGGGGCTGGATGCAGTGCCCTAACTCTGCATACCTCTGCCTTGGCTTCTAGGACCTCAAGCAGCAGGAGTTTTTCCTGGGCTGGACCAAGGTGAGCGGGAAGGTGGACTGGAAGATGCTGGATGAGGCTGTCTGCCAGGTCTTCAAGGTAGGAGTGTGAGGACCCCTCTTTTGAGAGCCATCCTTTTACACTGCTCCACCATGCCTGATGCTCCCTGGCCCAGGTCCTTACCAGTGTCTCCTGGGGCTGCTGAGCACTGCTTGCTCCCTGCCAGCTGTCGGGGGCACTGACAGTCCTGTCCTTATCCATGTAGGATTACATCACGAAGATGGATCCTGCTTCCACGCTGGGCCTCAGCACTGAGTCTGTCTATGGCTACAGTATCAGCCACATCAAGCGGGTCCTGGACACAGAACCGCCAGAGCTGCCACTGTGCCGCCGGGGCCTGACCAGCATCGCTGTGACTCTCAAAGGTCAGTGTGGTGGAGAAGCTCCATCACTGTCCCATCTTCCCTCTGTCTCGTGGTGTCGCAGGCTGTGAGCAGGACCCTCACCCCTCCCCTTGCCTGCAGGCTTGAAGGAGAAGTGTGTGGACAGCCTAGTGTTTGAGACGCTCATCCCAAAGCCCATGATGCAGCATTATATCAGTCTCCTGCTGAAGCACCGGCGGCTCATCCTCTCGGGACCCAGCGGCACAGGCAAGACCTACCTGACCAACCGCCTGGCTGAGTACCTCGTGGAGCGCTCGGGTCGGGATGTCACTGAGGGCATTGTCAGCACCTTCAACATGCACCAGCAGTCCTGCAAGGTGAGACCACACAGCAGCCTGAAGTGTCCCTGTTGGTACTGGTGCTGCAGTCCCTGTTGGCAGCCATGCCATGGCCCCACATGTGACACCTGGCCCATTCATTGCAGGACCTGCAACTGTACCTCTCCAACCTGGCCAACCAGATCGACCGGGAGACAGGCACAGCAGACGTGCCACTGGTGATCCTCCTGGACGACCTCAGCGAGGCGGGCTCCATCAGCGAGCTTGTCAATGGTGCGCTCACCTGCAAGTACCACAAATGGTGAGAGCCCAACTGCACCCTCCTCCGGCGCAGTCTCCCAGGCACACACATGCTCCCCACTGCTTTTGGCAAGATCCCTGGGCTCGTGAACATGAGGCTGCATGGCTGTGCATGTCTGCTCTGCTCAGATCTGCTCTGCTATGGGTGGGGGTGATGCAGGGTGCTTTTTTTTCATGGATCTTGTCTCTCTCTGTCACTCACTCAGCCCCTACATCATTGGGACCACCAACCAGCCTGTGAAGATGACCCCAAACCATGGCCTCCATCTCAGCTTCAGGTGGGAACCATAACATCCCTGGGGAACATCCCTGTGGGGCTTTGGGGGGGGGGAGCATAGGCCATCACTCCTGCCCCTGGGCAGCCCACAGGATGGGGACACATCCTGTGATTGGGGACCCTAATGAGTACCAAGGACTGAGCCCCAGCCCTGTCCTTGCCATCCCAGAAGGACCTGATGCCCCAACCTTGGGCACATGCAGTGTGGGGGTGCTAGGAGGTCCCCTGAGGGTACTGGGGAATAGGGCAGCTTGTGTGGAGACCCAGCCCTGAACACCTGAGTCTTTCCCCCAGGATGCTGACCTTCTCGAACAATGTGGAGCCAGCCAATGGCTTTCTGGTACGCTACCTGCGGCGGAAGCTGCTGGAGTCGGACACAGACATCAATGCCAATAAGGAGGAGCTGCTGCGTGTGCTGGACTGGGTGCCCAAGCTTTGGTACCACTTGCACACCTTCCTGGAGAAACACAGCACCTCTGACTTCCTCATTGGTATGGCCTTACTGCGCACCTCCCTCCTCTACCTTGGGCTGCTGGGAGCGCCCAGGGACAGGGGCAAAACCCTCCCAAAGGAGCCTGGGGAGCTGACGTGCTGCCCCGTGTCTCCCAGTCCCACACAACCAAAAGCTGGTGGGCAATGCATACAAATGTTGCTTTTGCCTGGGTGGCATTTATTCCCATGCCCTATGGGAGCTGTCACCATGGTGTCAGCCAAGGCTGCTTGTCTTTCGGGCATCCTTCGTTGGGCACAGAAGAGCCATGCTTTCCCAGGCAGGTCTTCCTTTGCCTCACCATGATTTTGGGGGGGTAGACTGAACATAGCAGCCCCATTCCTTGCCTGATAGCTTGCTTTTTGCCTATGTGTGTCAGGTTGATGCTGCCTGGGCGATGCTCCCAGGAGGTGGTTGGGCCCAGGGCACCCTGTGCAGCCAGGGTTGCCTGTCTTGGTGCTCTGCTGTCACGGAGCCAGGGGCAGTATCTGAAGTAGGGGGACCCAGCTCCCATTTTCACACTCTGCCTTCCACCTACAGGTCCCTGCTTCTTCCTGTCCTGCCCCGTAGGCATTGAGGATTTCCGGACTTGGTTCATTGACCTGTGGAACAACTCCATCATCCCTTACCTGCAAGAGGGGGCAAAAGATGGGCTCAAGGTACCCAGAGTTGCCTGGCACGTGGGGATGCAAGCCAGTGGTGCTTGGGGACATGCTGATGCAGCAGTCTAACAGGATGGGGAGAGGGGAGGTGCTGGGATTTTGGGCACAGGTGGCATCTCTGTCAGTCCCTGCCCTGCCCTGTGGCTGCAGCAGGACATAGCACTGTCCTGGGGGGGCTCAGGGTGTGACGTTGCCAGCTCTGGCATATGGTGAAGAGGTGGCTGCTGCTTGCTCCCTGCCTGCAGGTCCACGGGCAGAAGGCAGCCTGGGAGGACCCCGTGGAGTGGGTGCGGGACACCCTGCCCTGGCCATCAGCGCAGCAGGACCAGTCTAAGCTGTACCACCTGCCCCCACCCACTATTGGGCCCCACAGCACCGTTTCTCCTCCCGAGGAGCGCACCGTCAAAGACACGACACCCAGCTCCCTGGACTCAGACCCTCTGGTATGGCCCTGCTGTGCTGCGCACCGGGAGGTTGGCCAGGTTGGGCTGGTGGAGAGAGGAGAGCAAGGTGGAGCTTCACTCTCCCAGTTATTTTTCACTGTAAAAAGCCTGATCTGGGGATGCAGAAACATTTTGCACTCCTGGGAGGAGTGGTGGATGTGGGATGGTGGTGCTGGCAGGCTGCAACACCCAGGCACATTGTGATGTGCCAGTGAATGGGCACGGCGTGGCGCTCCACGAGGCATCACGTCCACACACGCAGGCACATGCAGACTGGGGCTTTCATGTACATGTCCTGGTGTGTCACCTGGCGAGGCTGCTAGCAGACAGCAGGCTGCCATGGATGATGCCAGCTGATGGGCCAGAGCCTGTCCCTCCATGCTGCTTTGGCATGCTTAGCCTTGAGCATCCCAGCTGTGCCCAAGGCCAGACCCTGATGACAGGGAGGGATTTTGCAGCATCTCTGGGCTTTGCGTTACTCTCTAAGGAGCTGCTTGGGGTGGCTGATTTGTATGGGAGGGCATGGAGGGCCAAGTGGCCTTGGCCTTCCCAGGGCATCCGTGGACCTCTCATCCCCGTTGGGCTTGGTGCCATGCTCCTTTCCCCACAGATGGCCATGCTGCTGAAGCTCCAGGAAGCCGCCAACTACATCGAGTCTCCGGACCGCGAGACCATGGTGGATCCCGACCTGCAGTCGACTCTGTGAGGCCCGGACATGCCGGCCCAGGCAGAGGGGAGCTGCCGCCAGGCACCGCTCCCGCCAGGCTGCTCTCCTTTTCCTTTGGTGTCCCGGAGTGCAGGGCTGGCGAGTGAGCAGAGAGGAACTGGGGCTCCAGCACATCCCAGTGGAGCGTGGGGAAGCTCAGCCCATCCGTGGGAGAGCGTGAGGTGCCATCTCCCCTCCTGACCCTGGGGGTAGGAGAATCCTGGTTTCTCTTCTTGTTTTTTTTTTTCTGTCTCTATTGCAAACTCTCGGGCTTTGGGGCCAGGGCGACTGATGTGGCTGAGCCCCGGCTCCCGGGAGCCACAGGAAGGCCCCTGCGTGGGGCAGGGACCCCGTGGGAGCCACCTGGGCCAAAGCTGGGGGCCGCAGGAGGAGCGTGTGGCTGCAGGACGAGAGTGTGGGCATGAGGGTCTCCAGCTCCCTCTCCACCCAGCCAGGTGTAGCCGAGGGCAGGCGACGAGGGAGCCACTGCTGTGGGAAGCGCTGGCCGAGGAGGAGTGCGGCTCTCGCTCCTGTCTTTGTACGTTCCCTGTTTCACCTGCATGGCAGCCGCTGCAACCAGGACAGCCCAATAAACCCTGCTTTGGTTATTTTATTTTGTTCCCCCCCCTCCCATTTTCCTTTGGCCGAGTCCAGACTTCACTTTGGTCCCTTTTTTGTTCTGGTTCTTCACTCTCCTGGCCTGGAGCCTGTGGCCCGGTGCCCACTGCTTCCCTGTAAGCAGCACTCTTTCCCTTTGGTTTCTTTTGCAGCTGTTGGTTCCACCACTCAAACCACCTCTGTCACAAAACTGGTGCTCACTGGACGATCTCCAGTCCCTGAACCCACCTTCTGGGGCCTCACAGCTTGGCTGAGAGGGGACTTGGCAGCTGGTGGCAG
Source organism: Haliaeetus leucocephalus (assembly GCF_000737465.1). Taxonomy (NCBI): domain Eukaryota; kingdom Metazoa; phylum Chordata; class Aves; order Accipitriformes; family Accipitridae; genus Haliaeetus; species Haliaeetus leucocephalus. The sequence goes on from NW_010973436.1 coordinate 771,858, forward strand.
CAGGATGCTCTCGGAGCAGCCCCTCACCCGGTGGCTCCCCCATCCCCAGAAGCACCAAGTCAGAGTCTGGCCCTGGGGCTGGGATCTCCCACCAGGTCAGCATGCCATGGGGCATCCCCCTCTGAGGATGCTGAGGCCTGGCCATGGGGAGGGTGCTGCTGCCCCATCCCTGGGCAGCTGGATGCCTGCTCTGTCCCCTCAGTGCTGGGAGGCATGACCTGCTCAATGTCCCCTCGGTGCTGCCAGGCCTGGGGGTGCAGGTTGGTGATCCATGCCTGGGGGTAGTCCCCATGCCACTGGCTCCCCAAGGCCCTGTGCCTTCCTGTGCCCTATGGCCTGGGAGGGTCTCGCTGTGCCCCATGTTGGTGCTCTGGGGACTGCTAGGGCTGCTCTGTGTCCTCTTAGTCCTACTGTGCAATGCCACAGGCAAGGCTCCTGGCACGGAGGGGATCAGCCCCGGTGCTGCCACGGTGCCTTAATCCTCAGCCGTGCAGGAAGGGGGCACGTGGGTCTTGGGCTAGCGCTGTCACAGCCTGCTCCAGCTGCAGTGTCCTATGCCTGTCCCCAAAACCAGCTTGGCTGGGATGAGACAGGGGTGCTGGCACTGGCCTGAGCATGGCCAAGCTGGGGCTGCTGCCTTGAGCACCCCTCGGCTGCCTGTCCCCGAGCATGGCTGCAGTGTGCTCTGCTGGGCCAGCACCTCCCTCTCTGAGCCCAGCTGGGCTCTGTGGCCTGCCTGCTCTTGTCTGCTGCCATCCAGCTCAGTTCCCGCACTCAGCTGGGGCCCTGGAGAGCCTTTTGGGGAGAGGTGACCCCAGGGCCATGTCTGCTGAGCCCTGCCAGGCTGGGGGCTAGGCAGCCTCAGCCCCTCCCCATGCCACGGCTGGTGTGGCCTTCAGGGACGCCTCACAACCCTCCAAAACAAGCATCTCCTCCACCGCCTGGCCTTGCTGCCAGTGCCGGTCGGAGGCAGCCGCCACCTCTGCCCTTGGTGCTCTCTCAGCCAGTGCATCTTGCCTTGCCGCCTGGCGCATCCTGGCCGTGGCGCGTGCGCCCTGTGGTGCTCACTTCTCTGTCTGTCCGACAGCCTCCCCGCCGTCTCCCCACTGCCACCCGGGGCCGGCCAGCCCGGCCCTTTTGCACAGGGATGTCCCTCCCCACGCTGGCTTGGACGCTAGGGCTTTCTCTTTGCCTTCTCTTGTGTTGCCACCGTCAGCTAAGGACTTGCTGTAAATAGATCTGTAGTCGAATGCCCTGCGTGAGTTGGTGGGGCTTGGCCGTGTGCCTCTTTCCTTTTTTTTTTTTTTTTTTTTGTACTCTGTGATAACTGTGCTGTGCTGACTTCTTTTCTGATTGTATGAGACACCGGCTCAGCAGCTGCTCGAGGCCAGCGGTGGGGACCCAGCTCTCCCCTCCAGCTCCTCTCGTCCTCCTCGGGGCTCTGTTGCCCAAGGCAGGAAAGGGCATGATGCACCTTTGGGGCTGCTCCATGCCTGGGCAATGCTGTGCCCTGGTGCCCTGAGGAGTCCTGTGGGTGGAGAGGGCTCATGCACCCCTCACATCGCATGGCCTGCAGGCAGCCTTGACTAGGTCTGACTTTCTTTTCTGACACCCCCAGGGAGCCACTAAAACGTTGACCAAACTGTCCCTGTCACCGGCTTGCTTGGGGCTGTGCTGCTGGGCGTCCCCCAGCCTGTTTCCTGCAGGTTTGCCCCATCCTTCCCCGGTGCGGGGTTGCCCATTGCCCTGTAACCTCAGTTGGGGCATGCTGGAGGCGAGTGGCACACTGCGGTGTAAATCAGGGGGAATCCTCATGGGGAATAGGAAGGGCGAGGGCTATGCCAGCAGGTGTGCCCTGGGCTGGTGCATGGTGGGGGGCTTTTGCTGGGCTTACCTAGCTGGAGGGGATGGGCCCTGATGGGTTCCTCCTGGCTTATGCCAAGTACCCCGTGTCCCCAAGTGTGGCAGCTGTCTGGGGGGACTGGGGACTCAGTGTCCCCTAATGCTGCCAGTGTCTGTGGGCTGACCCCCTCTGTCCCCAGAGGGACGGGGTCCAAGGTTTGCACTAACTCGTCCCTGTGCTACCCCCCAATGGTGCCCATCACCCCCCAATGGTGCCCATCACCCCCCAAAGGTGCCCATCACCCCCCCAAGGGTGCCTGTCACCTGCAACGGTGCCTGCTGCCCCCAAGGGTTCCTGCCACCTCCAAAGGTGCAGGTTGCCCCCAAAGGTGCCCGTGGCCCCTGGGAATGCCAGGAGCCCTCCTGAGGGGCTGGAGCTGGGAGACACCAGCGCCTCACCCTCCTGCCCCCTCGAGCTGCTGCCGCCCGGCGGCCTGAACCTTACAATTTTAGCTTTTTTCTATTAAAAACAAACAACCTTTTTTTAATTAAATAAAGGACAAAATGGACAAATTCCTGTTTTAGATGATCTGTGTAATTGACTGGGTTTTGTGTTTCTTAACTGCATGGTATTCCTGCCGAGGGGTTTTATAGCACTTTTTAAATTTCTCTTTAAGATTTTGGTCCAGATTTCTACTGCTCTCGCCTGTCTGTCTTTGCTTTTTCCTTGCATCCTCCAAGTTTGTAAACTTGCTCCATTTTATACCTGATGTTGAGACCCAACCCCACATTGTACATAGCTGCGGGAACAATCATAGGGAACAAACACCATCTGGACTCTTTCCACAATTAGTTGTTTTTACTTAAAAGAAATTTTAAAAGAAGTATAAAAGGAAGCCAGGAAAAGGCTTGAGGATATTATGAAAGACAGAAACAAATCCAGCCCTGCACCAAGTCAGCTCCTGCTGCCCACGCTGCCCGCACCAACCGGCATGTCTCTTCTCGGTCGTCTGTCTAACACCATTGGATTCAATAAAGTTATCTCCTGTACCGCCTGGCTGCTGGTCCTGTGTCCGGGAGACTGCAGGCCTGTCCCTGCGCGGAGAGGGGTAGGACAGTTGTGCTTGTACCGCTGCACATCCACCCCTATCCTCTGTGGCAGAAATCCAGGAAGGGGGGCTTTGTAAAAATGTTCCTTATTTGAAATCTGGGCTGTTCTGCAAGACGCTGAGAGTGGTTTTAGCGGTTGGGCACCCCTCTTCCAGGATTGCACTCCTGTTAATTCTGGAGTGTGCAGAAATGCTCCTGGTTTGAAATCCTGGCAGCTCCACAAGATACTGACAGCAGGGAGTCCCTCTCCTGGGGCAGGAGGGGCAGATTGTACCTGGGGTGTGCGGGGGGGCAGTGGGGGGCTCGGGGTGGGTGGGCATCCCCCTGGGCCCCTTTTGCCTCGCCAGGGCTGGTCCCCATCTCCCCTTTGAAAGGGACACGGTAGTGACAGATGCTGCCTCACATCTGCAGCACAGGGGGACAGGTGTGGGACAGTGTCCATCAAGCAGCGGCGGGGTGCTCTGCCCTGCAGCGGGGGTGAGGACGAGGCTGCAGATACCAGCTGAGGGGAAGGGAGATCCCGGTCTTCCCCGGGGTGGCTCGAAAGCTATTTTCGACTCCAGAGAGCAATGCTGGAGCGGGGACAGATGCTGCAGGAGCTATCAAATAATCGCAGGATGGTGATGAGTTGTAACAGGCTGCAGTGGCGAATGCAAGGCCAGGAGAGGGCACTTCCCACTGGCTCCCTGCTCCCGTCCAGAGGGTGAGTTCAAATAAGTTCATTACCCCGGTGGCTGCAACCCTGAACCTGGAGAGCGGGACCGGTTTTGGGGAGTCACGGCCCCTCATCTGCTGAGATGTGTCATGTGCATGCTCCCCAGCCTGTGCTCGCTTTGTGGCCCTGTGCAGGCAGGAGAGCAGGCAGCAGCGCAGCAGCAGCAGAGTTCCATGCTGGGCCCTACGCATGGTGGCCCCACAGGGATTTCCAGCCTGACAGCCATGGGGCAGAGGCAGTGAGCCGGAGGAATCGGTCCCCAGGCACGAGGGGATGCAGAAGGATGATGCTGATGCTTCAATTTCAGCCGGACACCTGTATTTGGGAAAACTCAGCTGCATGTTTCAAGGGTGACAGGCAGGAGAGGGTCCCGTCGGTTTGGGAAACAGCACCCATGGGCTCAGCGCTGTAGCAGGGATGTGGCCCCCATGCAGGGTCCCTTTCCCCACCTTCAGCAGCTGGTTGGAGCTCGTGGGTGTCTGTGGTGCGAGGTGGCTGGTGGAGGGCTGGGAGGGCTGAGAAAGGGAGCTGCAGGGCACCCTGCCCTCATGCAGGGCACAGGGACCCCAGTAGCAACTGGAGATGTTGGGTACAGCCACCATGTATGTACAGCACCCAGGATGTACAGTAGCACTGGCCAGGTACTGCACTGTGTGTACAACAGCAACAGGTGTGCAACTTCAACCATCAGGCACAGCATCCCTCAGGCACAGTGCCTGGCATATGCAGCAGCACCCCTGGGCTACAGCACCCAGCCTAGGTACAGCAGCACCCAGTGTAGATATAGCAGCACCCAGCAGCTCCTCCCAAGATGACCCACAACCTTTGTGCCAACAGCACCACCCTCCCCAGGGAAATGCAGCCCTTTTTCATAGACCCACAGAATGGTTTGGGTTGGAAGGCACTTTCAAAGACCACCTAGTACAACCCCCCCCACCATGGGCAGGGACATCTTCCACTAGATCAGGTTCCTCAAAGCCCCATCCAGGGCTGGGGCATCCACAACCTCTCTGGGCAACCTATTCCAGTGCCTCACCACCCTCATTGTACAATATTTCTTCCCTATGTCCAATCTAAACCCAGATTCTGTCAGTTTAAACCTCCCCCCCTTGTCCCATCACTACAGGCCTTGGTAAAAAGTCTCTCTTCATCTTTCTTATAAGCCCCTTTATATATGGAAAGGCTGCAGCAAGGTCTCCCCAGAGCCTTCATTTTTCCAGGCTGAACAATGCCAACTCTCTCAGCCTCTCTCCATAGCAGAGGTGTTCCAGCCCTCTGCCCATTTCCATGGCCTCCTCTGGACCTGCTCCAACAAGTCCATGTCTGTCTTGTGCTGGGGGCCCCAGAGCTGGATGCAGTGCTCCAGGTTGGGGGCTCAGGAGAGCAGAGTAGAGGGACAGAATCACCTCCTTCGACCTGCTGGCCACGCTTCTTCTGATGCAGCCCAGGATATGGTTGGCTTTCTGGGCTGCGAGTGCACATTGCTGGCTCGTGTCCAATTAGTCACCCACCAGTATCCCCAAGGCTTTCTCTGCAGGGCTGTTCTCCATCCATCCATCCATCCATCACTCAATCTGTTCTGATAGTGGGGATTGCCCCAACCCCGGTGCAGGACCTTGCACTCTGCCTTGTTGAACTTCATGAACTTTGCATGGGCCCACTCTCCAGCCTGTCCAGGTCCCTCTGGGTAGCATCCCTTCCCTCAAGCGTATTGGCTGCACCGCTCAGCTTGGTGTCATCCATAAACTTGCTGAGGGTGCACTTGATGGCACTATGTCATTGATGAAGATATTAAATAGTATTGGTCCCTGTACGGACCCTTAAGGGACACCACTCATTACTGGCTTCCATTTGGACATTGAGACATTGACTGTAACTCTTTGGATGTGGCCATCCAGTCATGTTCCTTAACCATTGAGTGGTCCACCCATCAAACCCTTATCTCCAATTTAGAGGCAATCCCATTTTTCGGGGTGTGGGTGAGGCGCCACAGCCACATTGCACCTAGGGGTGCACCCAGTGCCCAGAGGGTGCATAGGGACCTGGCATGTGCAGTGGCTTCAGGTGATGCAGCTCCCAGGTGGGCTGGGACCTCAGGGTCCCCCCTCCCCGCTCCAGGCACCATCTCTCCTGGCAGTGGCGCGTGTGGATCCCCCGGCCAAACCTTCCCTCCCCTCCAGCACAACGGCGCTGGCCCGTGCCCACCACTACCTTCAGCTGGAACAGCCTCTGCTTGTGCTGCCAAGCATGAATGCTGACAAACCTCTCTTAATTTAACTGATGGGCAGTGCCTGCTCATTAAAGCCAGTCTGTTGTGGCTCTGGGCCACTGTGGGGGCATGGGGACATCAGTCCCACTGAGAGCGGCTCTGGCTGGAGCAGCATGTCACTTCTCACTGTGGCTCGGGTGTCTCGGCTGTGGCACTGGGACCCAGGTGCCACCAGAGTGGAGGTGGGGGAACCCCAGCTGGGGTGGGTTTGGGGTGAGCCCGCAGGGTCCCTGTCCCTGGCTCCTCTCCGGGGAGCAAGGGGTGCCCCAGGGTCCCCTTCCCCACTTGAGACCCCACTGACAGGGATGGGGAACCCCCAGCAAGGGCAAACTGGCTGCCACCGCCACCCTCTGCTCCCCACCTGGGCTCCTCACTTGAATCCCATCAGCTTTTTCTTGCTGTTTTGGCCTCAAATTCAAAGCCAGGTTCCCAGGAGCCCTCTGGATCTGGGGGCGGCACAGTGTGCGGTGGCGGGCGTGAGGTCGCCCCGATG
>NW_010973436.1:778296-791786 GCF_000737465.1 Haliaeetus leucocephalus
GCGTGTGGGGACCGAGCCTGGTGGGCTGGAGGGGGGGTGCGGCGGCTGGTGCAGGGGGCTGCGGAGCTGGCAGGGATACCTCCCCCCCCCGGGAGCGTGGGACCCTCCCCGGGGGCGTGGGACCCTCTCCGAAGGTGTGGGACCCCCTCTCCCCTCCCGGGAATGCGGGGCCGACCCGGGGGTGCAGAGCCGAGCTGCCGGGTCAAAGGTGCCCTCCGGGCTCCGAGGGATGCTCCAGCTCCGCATCCGTGCGTGCGCCCGACCGCGGGTGCCCTTGGCGTTCAGGCCCTGGGGGGTGGCTGGGGGCGCAGGGCTGTCCCCGGTGCAGTGCGGGGAACGTGCCCCGGTGCTGCAAACCAGTGGAAGCGGTGTGGCTCCGGTCGTGGGCGGCCGCAGGCCCCGCTGCACCGGCGGCTTCTCTGTAGCGGCCTGGCCAGGAGCCAGCTCCAGCCGGTCCCTTCTCCGGACTGAATTTCCCCGCCGTGGTTGCAGCAAGCTCCGGGATCCCCCTTCACTTCTCGTGCTTGCTGCGTGCCATCGGGGTGCAGCGGCGAGGAGGGGCTCAGCCCAGAGCTGGGGGCGTCAGCATCGGGGTGCCGCAGCCTTTGCACCCACAGCTGCGTCGGAGCTGTGCCCAGCACCTCGCTGCTCCCCTGCAGCCTACTTTTCAAGAGGGGCGGGAGTGATCCCAAAAGAGCTGTGCAGGGGACAGGCAATATTGCAAGGTGACTGTGGCATGGGGAGGGGACACACACGCATCTGTGTCATGGATCGCTTTGTGGTCCCCAACTCTGCCGGTGCCTCTGTGTGTCCCTTTGCATCCGGCGCTCCTCGGTGCAGCACTCTCCTGTCCTCCAGGTGAGAGTGGCCGGGACAACAGGGTGTCACACGCTGCAGGATGTCACCCACTGTGGGATGTCACCTGCTGCAGAGTGTCCGGCAGCAAAGTCCCCCTGCGCCGTGGCAGCTGCAGGGCGCTGAAGGACTCCCCGCCTGCTCCTCTGCAGCAGCAAAAACTTCAGTCCTGGAGCGAAGGCTCTCGTTTATTGTGCGCCGAGGTACTGCTGCAGCTATGTCACTCCTGTGCACGCTGCACAGAAGCGCAGCCACCGGCAGGAGTCATCTCCTGCCTGCTGCATTATTCCTCGCTAGCGCAGCGCCTTGGCTGCACGCTGCTGGGGGCTGCCGGAGCCCCGGGGTACCCTCGGGGCAGCCAGTGCTCTGCGCCTTTGCTGTGCTTGGGTGTTTTTGGCCGCAGGGTCTTGGCGGGAAGAAGTGTGGCTTGTGGTGGTCTGTGTGCTGGGGGAGCGTGGGCACTGCGGAAGTGATGCGCCCAAGGTCATTGAGGCCAGAAGTGGCAGCGGGATGTCACCTGTGCCGCTTGGGAAGAGCACAATCCAGCAAAACACCCCACTGCCCCCCCAAGCCCCAAAGCCATCTCGGAGCGATGCCCTGTCCCCTTCTTGCATCTGTGTGAAGTGCAAAAACGGGTCTGACCTTGCCCGATCACTCAGCACCAAGCCTGGCTCTCCCAATCCCCCGTGGCGAGAGCTAGTGCCCTGTTTGCCGGGAGCCAGCCCAAAGCCCCGGTGCCCCCAATTCTGCAGGGCAAGGACACATCCCTCGCCACCCGTTAGCCCAGTGACAGCAGCAGCAGTGAGCCAGCATCAGCTGCACTGCATCGCTGCTGGCAGCCCTGGCTCTGCACCCCTCTGCCGCACAGCTCCCAGTGCCGTCCGGTGTCACTGCAGGAGGGAGGACATAGGAATATATATATATATCTCCTTACATATATATGTATATATCCTTATATAGCTGCTTGGGGAGGAGGGGGTGCAAATCGGCTGCCTTTCTGCTGGTGAGTTGCCCGCACAAAACCGTGCCCACTGGGCACAGTGGGATGGCACAATGGTAACATTTGCTGCCGGCTGCTCCCAGGGGAGCTGCGTTCTGTTCTGTGAGCCCCAGGGACTGTCACTGGGCTGCGGCTAAAGGCCACCGAAGCGAGACGGGACTCCTGCTCACCCCCTGAGGGATGGGAGCAGGCCCTTCCTCCAGCTCTTGGTGGTTTTGGCAAAGCCCCAGCTCCAGGAGCCGGATGACTGCAGCTCCTAATTATGACTTGAGTTTCTCCTTCTCCAAGCTGCGCAGGAGAGCTGCAAGCCGGCAGCCGTGATGTCCTCCAGCAGGATCGATGCCGCAAGCATATAGATGGGACCCAGTGCCTGCTGGTTTTCAAATCTTCTGTTTTTTTCTTCCCTACCCCCTGGCAGTGGAGCTCGGTGCTGTGCCTGGCTGTGCTCCTCCTCAGCCTGGCGGCCGCCAGCACTTTCCCTGTGCCAATATCCGGAGCCGCCGGTAAATGCAGTCTGGCAAAATGCTTTTGCCCTTGGCTGCAGTTGGCCTTTTCCTCCCGGGTGAAAAGCCGGCTGTTCCCCAGCTCATCCCCACACCAGGCTGTGGCTGCCCTCAGCTCGGCTCCTGACGGAGCCCGCGTTCCCCAAAGTGCTCTTTGATTATTAGCCCTAATAATTGTGTTATCGCATCGACTGAAGTGTTTCAGATGCCAAAGCTAATTTTGCTCTTCATGCCTTCCTTCGTCAGTAATGGGATTTTGATAACATCACGCGTCCAAAAGTATTGGATAAACTCGGCATAATTCCCCATTTATTAATTAAACCGTAAATTAGGCAGTGTGTGCCTGGAATCCAAGATGCCCTGTACTGGTGTAATTCTACAGCCAGGGATGGTGCTGGCCCCGTGCCGGCGCTGGCCTGTCCCTGCCAGCCCCTGGGTGCGGGATCCCAGTGTCGTCATCGTCGTCCCCTGATCTCTGGGGCTGCCACATTCCAGTGGGGCCAACCGCTCCATTGCTCCCTGCGTGCAGGAAGTCGAGTGATGTTTAATCTGCATCGGTACCTGGAGGAGGAATCATGGTGCCCCTGGATTTTGCTGCCGGTTGGACAGTGGGGTCAAGGGCTGGCAGAGCTCCCTGTCACCCTGGGATGGCTCTGCTGGTGCTGCAGTGCCTGTGCCGGGGCTTTGGGAGGGGGGAACCGCAGCTGGCTCTGGCAGCGTGTGCGGCAGTGCTGGGCTAGGCCAAACTGCTGCCATCTGGACCTGCACCCCGGTCTCCCGGCGTGGGCAGTTGCCTGACTTCACCAGATCCATCACCACTGACCGCTGGCAGTTGGGCATCTGCAACCCCACCTGCCTGGAAGGAGCTCCTGGTGCTGTTGGGGCATCCTTCACGTTGTGCATCTTAAGGAAAGCTGGTGTGTTTTAATTGATCTGGGCTGGCTTTTGCTCCCTGGCTCTTCCCAGCCTTGCAAGGGCACAGCAGATGTGGGCTCTGGGCTGGAGCATCCCTGAGGGATACGGGAAAGCTGGGAACAAAGCGGGTGCTTGTGACACGAGGTGCAGGCGGGTGCTGGGGGCAGACGCGGTGCTGCGCTCGGGCACGTACAACCCCTGAGCCTGTCTGAGCCTGCGCTGAGCTGGGGGTGGCCTGGGGGGATCGTCCCACTGCCGGGGCCCGGGGAGCTGCTCCAGGGCTGGACTGAAGCCATGGGGATGGGTGAACGTCTGCAGGCAGCAGGGATGCTTGAGATGTGCCGGGCTGGTTTGGGGTTGGCAGACCTGATTTGGCAGCCGATGCTATGGCACCGCTGGCGTGGGTCAAGGCATCCCTTGCTGCCTGTGAACCTGCTGCGGTGCCACATGCCAAAACAGTTCTGCCAAAACCCCCTGGAGCTGGGACCAGCCACTGACCTGCTCAGCAACGTTGTGGCGTGCTGGGGGAGACGCCTCCCGCCTTTTCATGCAGGACATGGGATGTCCCTGGGGACGTGACTGTGACCGAGGGCTGCTGGGACCAAGGATCACTGCCGCAGCACCACTGCTCCCATTGGCCTTGAGTGGAGGATTCAAGAGGGAAAACAACCCCAAATTTCAGTGCCATGCATGGATTTACAAGCATGCAGACGCCTTGCGGGGCTCTGACGCTGTCTTGCTCTGCTCCCAGGGGAATTACGGAGTTTTCTCCAAGGACTGAACCCCGGGGAGAGTCGGGTTAGTGCCTGGGGTGAAGGCACTGGTGTGTGCCCGCTGCTGCCCACGCACAAGCCCTGCGTCGCTGCCAGCAGCCTGGCGCAGCCGCTGCCTTGTGCCGCAATGAATTGCGGTGTGGCCGTGCCAGGCTCAGCCGCTGGTTTGTGCTGCGTGAGAGCTTGATGGAGACCCTCCTGCTCTGGTGGCCCTGGCCACAGGGCACCCTCAGAAGAGACAGTGGCTGCCAGTGCCAGTCTGGCAGCGGGTGCTGGACACCGGAGTCATGGTGCTTTGCAGCTCCCCAGGCAGCTGGGCTCTCTGGGTTATTCCAGGAGAGGAATAGCCTTCCCCGGGATACACTGGCAGAGCAGCTCCTCTGTGCAGCCCTGAAAGTGTGTGCCGTTGTACTTGTGCCCCCAAACACCTGGAGCAACATAGGGACATAGCTCGGAGGGGCTGGGGAGGAGTGGAGGACCCCCCCACGGTGTATGGGGGGCTGTGCCCATTGCCCCGGCTGGGCTCCCAGCTCTCACAGTGGCTTTTCTCCATCTGCACAAGGTTTATTCATGGGAGTCAGGTCCCAGTGTCCTGGCCTTGGTGGTGCTTTGTGCCACAATTAAATCCCCCTGGGCTGGTGTGGTGCTGTGTCCCCACCGATGTCATCATCGTTGTGCCCCTGCCGTCCCCTTTCTCACCCCAAATGCTGCCAGGGCGGGTGGCTCTGGCGACACAGGGCCGTACTCTGCCTCCTGGGCTCTCTGTGCCTTGGAGCTGGGCAAGCAGCCACCAGCATCGCTCCCAGAGGCAGCCGGTCCCCAGGGACTGAGCCCTGGTTGGCAGGGAGGAGGGAGATGCTGAAGGCTGAGCATTGCTGGGGGCTCCCTGGGGCCGGGAGCTGGTTTTCTGGATTCCTAACACCAGCCCATCACCACCTCGTGCCTGGATGGGTGCTTTGGAGATCTCACTGGGGGCTGCCGCCTGACGGGCACATGGAGCCTCACCCCTGGAAATGGCACCTCATGACTCACGTTTGCTCGTTTAGTTCGCATTCATTTAGCTCAGGAGCAGGGCAGGGCATGCGCTCCCCTGCCTCCTGTATCAAATCGATCTGCCTTGTCTCAGCTCTCTCCTGGAGCAGCTTCTGGCTCTTCCCCGGGAGCTTGCCTGGCTTCTTTTTTCTCCCCCATATCGATCAGGAGCCATTGCTGTTGCACAGGACCATTGCCGGGGAGTGCCGGCAGCAGGGCAGCATTGCAAGCAGAGCAGCGCTGACCCGGGCGGGCAGGAGTTGGGCGCTTTCGGCCATGTGGTGCCTTTGAAGTGCCAGAATAACTCAGCCCATCACCTTCTGTTGCCCTACTTAGCTGTGCTGGCCTCACTGGCGGCGCGAGGCACGGCCGCCACAGCATCACTGGAGCCGGAGAGTGGGCTGGGTGCCGGCAGCGCCTGCTCCCTTTTTTTTGGGAGGCTTTTTTGGCCATTCGCAGCTCTGTGTGCCAAGGACGGGCTGCCTGTGCTGGCTTCAGTTGGGGTGAGCCTGGTAGTTCGCTAGGGCTCGGCTGCAGTGGCCGGTGCCATATGGGATGCTCGGGTGTCCTTGGGGACAGCTGCATCCCCACAGCTCAGGGGACCGTGCTCTCCAGAGTCTCCAGGTGCCTTTTCCATGGGTACTGTTGTCGGCATGTGGCACGTGCCGAAATCCTCTGGATGAAGTTCTGATGGCGAGCGGTGCCTGCAGCCCTTGCCTCCCTGTGGGTAGGAAGGATGTGGGTGGCCCATCCCCTCCTTGGCACAAGACTGCGCTTGTGCTATCACACGGGGGGCTGGAGAGGCCACGGGCTGCTCCTGGTGTGCCCGGGGTGAGGGGGACCTTGACCTCTGCTGGTGCGAAGCTCCATGGCTGTATAAGCAGGTACCTCAGCGCGATCCCTCATTTACTTCCCAGCTAATTAGCAAGGCGGCTGCCTTCTGTGGGGTTTCCAAAGCATTGCAGCAGCATCGGATGCAAGTGGAAAGCCAAGAGTCATAGCGAGGAGGGGGGAGAAGGCGCTCGCCATCCCCTTCACTGCTGGCACCGAAACGCCGGTGGGCTCGGTGAGGAGCGGCTGCCGCAGCACCTGCCCTGGCTCCTGCAGGAGCCCTGGCACCAGCCCCAGTTTCAGCTTCCTCGTGTCCTTCCTTCGCTGCTGGGCCAGCAATGACTCCGGCAGCAAGCCATAGTCGGGGCCTGACCCCTCTGGGAAAGGTGGGCTTGGGGAGAGCAGCACCCATGGGTGCCAGGCAAGGCTCTGAGCACCCGGCTGCGGGCCCCCCCTCTCGGCTGAAGCAGGCGCAGGCATCGCGTGCTGTCACTCACCTCTTCCCCTGTTTCACCTCGATGCTGTCCTGATTTTAGAAGCAAAGGCGCAGAAAATCCCTGAGCTGCCTGGCCTGGCACCCTGATGGTGGCAGGTGCCAGCGGCGATCCCCGTGCAGGGAGGTGTCCCTGGGTAGGGACAAACGCGGCAACTCCTTGAGCAGCCCCAGGTGGGCATGATGCTTTTGGGCGGGGGGTACCCGCCAGCGTTGAGGGGAACCCTGATGCCTGCTGGGGTACCTGGTGTGGTGCCTGGAGATGCTTGGGAGCTGAGCGGGGAGGGCAGGACAGGATTGCCCCCTCCCCAGCTCGTTGCATGCCCAGCCCCGCGGCTGCATTGACCTTTAGCTGTCCAGCCGGTGCAGCTGGGCCGGTGGGAGCCACGGCAGTGCTCGCCACAGCCTTCCGGCAGCGAGAGCTGGAGCTTTTGACTTGGGAGCATCAGAAGCCATTAATCTGGTACCCGAATGATGAATGAAGGCTACCTTTAAGACTGCATTTAACTGTTAGACGTCTCTTGGTTTTGCCGTAAATAACGCAGCTGCTGTGACACAAGAGCAGGTCCTCTATCAAAGGCAAGTGCCAGCCTCTAAAACTGCCAGTCCTTGTATTTATTTTTTATTTTTTATTTTACAAGATCTCCCCTGTGATCCTGGGGCTGGGTTCCCTTCCTCAAGGCCGGGGACTCCGTGGTGAGAAGCCTGGACCCCTGCACTTGGGGCAGTGAGGCAGGAGCTCATCACGGGGTCCCTGGCCCTGCCCATATTTGCAGTGTCCGTCCCCTGCGCCCACAGCTCGGGGTGAGGGTTGGGGACCCTGGATGTGACCATGTGGCAGAGTGAGGCTGCGGGGACGTGCAGGAGACACGCTTGCCACTGGCCGGACAGCTCATCAAATTTTTACAGGAACCACGTAATTCTCTGGCATGATGCCCCCCCCCCCCCCCAAATTCCCCTTCCCCCAGGGAAGGGCCTGCGGTCAGGGCTGCCGAGCCCCAGCATATCATTATTTTTAATTAGACAGCCTGGGTACTGGCTGGTGATGAGAGGCAGTGAGCGGAGTGTGCCTTGGTGGGGAGGGAGAGTGCAGGCCAGCTCTGGTCCCCATCCAGAGATGCCGTTGGAGCCCAGCCGGCAGGATGGTGACCAGCAGCGCAGGTCCCAGCAGGCACTGGTGGCTGTGTCACTAGCCCAGGTAGTGGCAGGGTGGCAGGGTTCCGGCACAGCTCTGAGCTGGGAGGAATGATGTGGTTCACCCCTGCTCGTGGGGTTTCTCTTTGAAGGCGCTGCTGCCTGCGCTGTGCCTCAGTTTCCCTCGTTGGGCAGGCAGCGATGCACCGTTTGGGGCTGCGAGGGCTGGATAGCTCAGGGGGGTCTGGCCAATGGTGCCTGCTTGTACTCAGGTGGGGGACAGGGGAACGCATCTCTGCATGGGCAATGTCTCAGCAGCTCACGTCCCCTGATGCCACTTGCAGCTACCGGAGCATTCTCGGTCCATCGCACCCCCTTGCCTGTGCTGCTGCTGGCTCCCGTTTCCCAGCCTGGTATAAATATCCTTCCCTGAAAAGTGTGGGGCTGGATGAGCGGCAACTCCTCTTGCCCTCAGCAGCGTAAATCAGGAGGAAGGTGCAGATGATGGGCGGGTCCCAGGGGGAAAGCGCTCCCTGAGCCCTGGGAGCTTCTGCACCAGTCTGGGGTGCTGCTGACGGAGGCTCTGATCCAGCACCACTAATGCAGCTATTGCGGATTTGTGCTGGGGCTGAGGAAGGGGAATGGGGCCAGGGTTTGCTGGGGTGGGTTGTTGCAGAGCCCCTTTGCACCGGGGTCCTGCAGCGTCCCTCTCCCCAGCTCCCCCTCCTCTCCCTCCTTCCTGATCCCTTGGTCTCCCCGTGCCTCCGCGCATCTCTTGCCAGAAATTCTCCGTTAATTAAATGACCGTTAGAAGCCAAGTCATGTTTTTGCTTTAATTAGACTCTCCTATCTCATTGCTGCAAGCTGAAACTCTGGCCCAGCATGTCCCTTCCACATCTGACACTGGATGCGCCGGTCCGAAAACGATGGGAGCATTGGGGGGTCTTTACTTGTGCGAAAGGCTGGAGAGATGCACAGACATCGTGCCAGCAGGTCCGGCAGAAATGGGATCTCCCCCACCAGCCCTCGTGCTGCTGCCCCTGGGAGCAAAACAGCTGCTGGCATCGAGATCTGGCTGGGGCACTGCCAGATATCTCAGCTCTACCCCAAATCCCTGCTTGTCACTGGGATGCATCGCAGGAAAATGCCGGCTCCATAGTGCCCAGGCTTCCTGCCAACACTGGGGTGGGAGGGGGCTCCCCTTCGGGACCAGTTTGGGATTTTCATTACTGGTCATCCAAGCCCAAGTGCTGCACGGGGCGGTGCAGGTTTTGGGGTTAGATCCCAAAGCTGACATTCGTGGAAGGCTGGGGGGTTCCCACATCTCCATCCCAGCAGGGTGACTTACAGCCCATCAGCTTAACGGGCGCCATAGCCCCGGCTTTACCATCCTGTAAAGGAGCAATAACTCATTGCTCTGGGCCTACAATGACAGCATCCCTCTCAGACTGGGGTGTCCCCAGGACAAGCCAGCAGCCAGCACCCTGGACTGGGAGAGCCTGGGGTCGGCGCCCCCCTTGCCTGCCTGCCCACAGCCCGGCCCAGTGCTCTGCCAGCGGCTGCTGGCGCTAATTGCTGCCTCAGCCTCATTAATCTTGATTTGTCACTGCTTTCTGCCCTCCGTCATCACAGCAGTCTTCGCCTCCCCAGAGAGGAGAGGTTTCGGCTGCCAAAGCCGCCCCTGCAGAGAAGTGGGGGGAGTTTCCAGCAGCTGGATCCCCCAAAATCCCCCACCCCGCTGGGGAGCACTGAGCTTGCCTGCATGCTGCTGCTGTGGCCAGGGACATCCTGGTCTTTCCGTATGTCCCCAGATTCTCTTCCTGGGTCTGGTCCTTTGTGCGACATCTCAGCTGATGTAGGCAGGAGTGCAGCAGGGGGGCTGGAGGAGAGGGGTTCTGAGAACCCTGGGTGGGCAACCATGATGGTCAGATGCTTTTTTTTCTTTTAAAATTGTGCAAACCTTGCTGTTTTCCCCATTTTAACCAGCCCGTTTCCATAATCCCGCAGGGATGATTTGCCAGTGGGTAAAGACGCCCCGTCGCTTGTCTACACACCCCGCTTCTCCCTGCGTGGTCCCCAAAAACCCCCACCCCAACGGATGAATTCTTCCCTACAAACTCCCCTCTCCATCCATCTCCGTCCTGTCCCGTTGGTGGGTGCGGAGGTGGAGGAGCCTCTGCCCGGGGCAGTGGGTACCCGTGATGCTCTGCTGAACAGACCATCACTGGGGTAACCCCAAATCCCCCCTTTTTTTGGCTTGCAGGATGTGCTGGGTGCTGTGGCGGCCCGGGGGGGGTCTCTGGGATGGAGCCTCTTGCAGGAGGAGGAGGAGGGGATACAGGGCTCGTGAAAGGGATTTTCTGGGGTCAACACTGCTTTTCCCAATACGGGACATGTCCCAGGGATGAATAGAGATGGGATCACTGGCCCCAGCTGGGGATTTCCATCCTGCCAGACCTTGGGGTGCTGCCTGCAAACGAAACCCAGCCTGGCTTTTAATTACATGTAAAGGGGAGAGGGGGGCTTGTCCCTCTGGAGCACAGGTGAGGCTGAGCCAGCTCCCCCCCGGTGTAAATCAGCAGAGCCCCTGCAAGGGCGATGGAGCCAGGGGGGTTTTACACCAGCAAGGGGCCAAAGCCCCGACAGGGCTTGTTTTGGGCTCAGTGCAGCTTATAAGGGCTTTAATACTGGGGGGGGGACAAGGGTAGGATTTTGGCGGTGATAGGGGATGAGCTTGGAGGGGGGGTTTGCTGGATATGGCCCCTGGGGTCTGTGCTGGAAATGGGACCTGGTGGCTCCTTCTAGGCCAGATGTTTGCAGCTGGGGGGCAATGCGTCGGGGGCTACGGGGTAATGCACCGTGGGGTGCAGGGGGGATGTATTAGGGGGGCTGGGGGTGACGCATCGTGCTGGAGTATGCACTGGGGGGGTCTGGGGTGATGGGGTCTGGGAAGCTGTGGGACAGGGCACAAGATAATGTCCTGTGGGATGGGGGGGTGCTGCAGTGGTGGATTTGAGGTACTGCACTGCAGGGTGCAGGATGAGGCACCAGCGGGGTGGGAATGCATTAGGGGCTCTGGGGGGAAATGCACCATGGGGAGTGATGGGTTAGGGGGTTCAAGGTGACGCACCATGGGGTGCAGGGGTCACGCGTTGGGAGTCCAGAGCAAGGTGGTGCAGGGTGCAGGATAATGCACAGGGGGCCTGGGGGCTGCAGCTGGGGGGCTGCAGGGACAACGCACCGCAGGGGCAGTATAATTTGGGTGCATGGGTGGTGTGCCATGAGGGGTCCTCCCCACTGGCCAGCATGTGGGGTCTCTGCAGCAGCTGCCTGGGTGAAGCCCACTCCCTGCTCCATAGGGAGCTCCTGGCTGTTTTGGAGGGTGTGGGGTGGGTCCTACCATACCTATCAGCATCCCCTGATGGGTGCTGCTCCCCAGGGAGGAGCTGGGGGGGGTGCCCAAGGGTTAGCAGGGCAGGAGGGGGCCCCTTCCCAGCCAGCACACTCCCCTTCCCAGCCAGTATTTATTAATGATGCCTTAGCCCACACTTGTTTTGGCCAAGGACTGATAGAAATAGTTATTTATAACCCTCTTTATTTATTGATGTCCTTAAGACACTGGGATCTTGGTGGAAGGATGGCGGGGGGCAGCAGGGGCAGCTCCAAACCAGTGGAGGAATAGAGGAAACTTCAAGCACTGGAGGAATTGCAGTGAATGTCCTCGGCGGGGGCAGCTGAGCGGTGTTTGAGGGTGCAGTGGGGATAGCAGGAGGCCGAGCTCCCTTCCCACCTCCAGCCAGGACAGCGCCAATGGCCACCCCGGCCCTTTGCCAGCGGCTGCCGCAACTTGCAGAAAGGAGCGGAGGAAAAAAAAAAAAAAAAAAAAGAAAAATTGCAAAAGAAGGAAAAAAAAAAAAAAAGGCAAGCAGAGCCCAAGCAGGACTGCATTGCAGTGCCACCAGCTGAGGCCCACGCGCCGCACAGCCGCCCTGGAGCCCTCCCAGCAGCACTGGGGTGGCCTGGCCCGGTGTTGGGCAGGGTCAGGGTGCTGGGATGGGGACAGCGTGCTGGGATGGGCCCTTCTGCTCGGGAATCTGCTCTGTGGGGCTGGGAGCGGCTTCGCACCCGCAGCCAAGGGGTTGGGCTACCCTGCGTGTATCTGCACTGTGCGTGGTGGGGGACAGGGGTTGTGACCAAGGTCACCCAGTGAGGTGGTGGCAGAGTGGGGATGGGGACTGGCAGGCGAGGGGACGTGCCCAAGGACACGCTGCCCCGCAGCCTACCCTCCTGCCCCACACGCTGCACCCTGGCTGCCCCAACCAGCCCAGGCTGCCCCCCCATGGCACTGCCCCACAGCACCCCACACCCTGCCCCACACTGCCCAGTCCAGCCCCCATGCAGGAGGGGGAGCAAAGCTTAGCCCCCTCACTTGGGGGGGCAGGATCAGCCTCCCTGGCCCCATGGCAGGGGCTGCAGGGTCCTGGGGGGCTCTAAGGTACCTTGAGAGGGGGAGCAGCAACAGGCTCTCTGTGAGCCTGCCCCCCTGCCCAAGCCTCTCCTGTGCCTCAGTTTTCCCCAGTCCTCAGCTCCACCAGCACCAGGTGGGCACCATGAGGTAGGAGAGCACAGGCTGCTGGAGCAGGTGATGGAGCAATTAGTGATGCTAATTAGCTAGCCCTGTTCAAAAATAGCCACCCCAGGGAGGCCTGATGCTACCTGCAGCCCCCAGCCCCAAGCAGCACCTCAAACCCCCCCAAATAGCTCCCAAAGCAGCATGTCCCCTGGCTGAGTGCCTGTGCGGTGGCTAGTCCCCCCGCGGCTCAGCCCCCCTGCTGCCCAGGGTTCCCACGTCTGCTGGGAGGGTTTTTCCTTATTGCTTCATAAATTATTTCCAGAAATCAATCAGCAGCTGCTCACAGCGGTACTGAGAGGGGGGACCCGCTGCCTCAGTGCCCCCACAACGTGCAGGGGTTTGCATGGTAAATGCACATTAAATGTGCTTGTGCCCACACACAAATGCACAGGTGCTCCACATGCTAAGCACTGGTCTCATACAGCGGGGTGCACACTCATGCACACGCATGCAAACATGGCTCATGAGCAGCTGTGCACACACATTCACGCTGGCACGCAGAGGATGTGTGTGCAAACGTATCTACATGCAAGCTCTTACACAGCTGCAGGCAGTGGCAAGCACATACATGAGTGCATGCACACCCACGTGCAAGAGTGCTTGCAGAGCCATGAGTGCTGCATGCATGCACAAGTGCTTGCATTTGAACACATCTGTGAGCAGATATGCTCATACACGTGTACGGCCACATGCACACACCTGTCAGCACTTGCACACATATGCATGCATACCCTGTGCACAAGCACTTGCGCACACATGCTTGCACACTGCACAAGCATTTACATAAGCATGTATACCCTCATATGTGCTTGCATATCCCATGCACAAGCACTTGCACACGTGCGCACACCCCCAAAGCAGATGCCATGCTGCAGGTGCTAAGCACCCTGTGCCCCTCTCTCTGCCCCATCCCTAGGGAACGCAGCTCTGCTGGGCCAGGGCGGTGCGTGCAGCGGGATGTGAGCAGCATTGCAATCGCAGCCTGTGCCTTAGTGTGCTGCAGCGGGGCTGCTGCAGCCCCAAGCCTATGCAATGGGGAGCCTCAGCACCCTGGAGGGCAGCACTGCACTGGGTGCCCAAGGATGTGGGTGCTGGGGGGGGGGATTGGCTCTGCTGGGTGCTGCCCACCGTGTACTGCACATTTGGGTGCAGAGCAGATGCCACAGGCTGTGTTGCGGCAGGGTGCTCCCCTGGGGTCCCCCCCACCCCGCGGCACTGCACACCCCTGCTGGCACCCTTGCTTTGTACCCCCCGCCCTGTCCTTGCTGCACACCCATGGGAGCTTGTAGGGTGTTGGTGGCCTGGCCCCCCCCCCCCCCCG